>NC_025690.1:14354700-14422335 GCF_000633955.1 Camelina sativa | reverse complement strand
TAACATTTCTATCCAGTTTCACTTGATCGAAATCTTATTCGAATAGAATATTTTACCTTGTCCCTGCTTTCAGGCCACTTGATGGACTCCTTATATCCTTCTGGAAGGGGGACGAGACACGATGGTGGGTCTTCTGGGCAATGTCTCTCTCTGTGCTCAAAATGTCTTCTACTCCGTAGTTTCTTTATTGCTTCTTCATTGTCTAGGCATGGTATATAGTCAGTACCTGCAGTTGCATTGCACAACACCCATGCATTTCCATCCATTATACGCTCTACAGTATTTGATTCAGATGTTTGTCTTTGTTTCTCATCTTTAGATTCTGTTGCTTGACTCTTCCATGACTTCTGTGATTCTGCTGATTCTTTGGGTATTCCAGAGCCAAACCCACTCGTTTCTGACCCCTCTTGTCTTTTCTCATCTTTCTGCTCTTCTTGTTGCTCCATGTTTTCGTCCTTCGATGTTCTCTGTTCTTCTTTGTTTCCGTTTTCATCTTCTGCTGTGGTATGTTCTTCCTGTTGGCCATTATCATCCTTCATGCTCTTCTCTTCCTTCCCGTTTTCTTCACTAACCGTGTTCTTCTCCTCGTTTTGTTGTCCGTTTTCCTCATTCCCGGAGTTTTGTGCCTCTTGTTGTTGCTGTCCATTTTCTTCATTCTTTGAGTTGTTGTCTGATGTCTCGTTCTGCCCCGTTTCCATAGGTTGTTCTTGTTTAGTTGCATCTGTGAATGTCACGTCTGCATTTGAATCCTGCTCTTGCCCTTGTTTGCTTCCTTGTTCCATATCTTGCCCTTGTTTCTTTCCTTGTTCCACATCCTGCAGTTCCTTCCCCTGTCCGTGCTCTTGCTCTTGAGTTCCTTTAGATTGAGTCCCAGCATCCTCGTCTCGTTGTTCCTTCTGTTCCTTCTCAAACTCCTTGACCACTTGTTTCACCTGACCATCATCATTCTCTTGCACCACCTTGTTCTCTTTCCCATTGTCTTTCTCTCTCTCCTCGGAAAGCTTTTCATCCTTCTGTTGGTTTTCTTGTTTTTGAGTTTGTCTTCCTCCTGCCTCTTCTCCTCCTGCCTTTGAGCTCTTCTCTTTGGCTGACTTCCGCTGCTCGTCTTCAGACTTTACGGCATCGTCTGGAAGCTTTCCCGGATTGTCTTCAAATGCCGGTTGCTCGTCAGACTCTTTGTTTGTGGGTTCGGGTTCATCATTACCGTTTGAAGAGGCAGACACATCACTCCTCTCCGTCTCTGAGACGACCGTTCGAGTGGAACCTTGTGTGATCTGCGGTGGAATAACAGAATTGGAAGAAAGCATCCACACACCGATAACACATAGAGCCACAAAGATGATCATTGTAATGGTCGACGCATAGGAAGACGTCGAAGCTCGCTTGTTGCCACGTCCCTTCCCAAATGCCATCTTTTCCTGTCTTACGTATACTGAGGAGAAAGAAAGAAATGAAGGAGTAAAATGGCAGTTGAAGGAAGTAAAAATAGAAGAAAAAGAAGAGAAAGAGAGGTTGTGAAGAGACAAGACTGGATCAAAGATCCTACAGAGTCGGACATGGGACTTTCAATATCGTGTCTCTAAATTTAGATATGGTCTCTGTGTCTCCTCATATTTTGTTGTCCATGAAAAATTAAAAAAGCCATGTAACTTAACTACTGGTAAGTGGTAACGCCTAGTCAAGGAAATCTTAAAAACATGGCAAGATCGTTCTTTTTTTGACATAATGGATTCTAAGATGAATTTGAGTTTTGATATACATGTTAATGATCAAAACATATAATCTTGAGAAAAAAAATCACAAAAACTGTTTGATTGAGTTCTGTTGTTCGGTAAATATAGTTCTCTTGTATTCTTTTTGTTTGTTTGAATTGGATTAAATATAAAATGTGTTCCATATCTTTTAAGTAAACGTCTCCAAATGGATTTAAGAAAAGGTTTTGTTTGATTCACTATATAGTGGTAATATTTTTTTATACCTTAATTATCAGTACAATTTTCACGCAAAAAACGATGGTTTTGACATTTGAGATGCTAATAAAATGTGTGTGCCTATGTGTTGTGGACCTTGAGGCTTGAGGTTCGTAATCCTACTACGGTTGGTTCGGTTCTCTCGATCCCCACTAAAACACATAACTCAAATGTCAGCCTGTCGTTAACACATGTGTTCTGTTTATTGGTCCACTATATCCCAGTTGTCTCATTTTCGTCCTGCTAAATTGCAAATATCAAATGTATAGTATTTGCTTGTTGTCATCAATGCTCCAATTTCACCAAAGGTCCAAAAGACAACCAAATACTACTCTCTTTTAAAAAATTATTTTCTTTTGAGTGGAACCTGAAGCTTTGGATTAATAAATGTTGGACAATGACAAATTCTGGATTTTTAGGCTTCGGATTTTCCCAGCATTTTTTTTTTTGGCTTTCTTTCTCAAAATATATCCAAATAAGAGACGTCAAATATACATATTTATATATAGAAGAACACAATATATAGGACTATACTTGTATATTATATGAAAAATGAATTAAAATTTGTGGGATATGACAAGCTGTGGGATACGGCAGGGAGTAAAAGTCGGAACGAGTCGGCCGATTGGACCGCAGCACTATTCGAATGGACCTAATTTACCAACTCCACAAATCTACAAACTCAAACGTAAACTAGCAATATCGATTATTAATATCATTGTTATTGTTCGAACACTCCACTATCATGCTAGCCAAAATAACGTTTCAAAATTGTATCTCTTCGATCGGTTCCACATTTTCTTCCCACAACACATAACACACATCATTACATGTTACATACTTCAAGAAAGCTAAACCAAACTGTGAAAGTGTGAAAGAAGGAATTCTTTGTAAATAAATGAGTAAAAGTGGATTAATTGAAGAAAAAGAGAGAAACGAATAAAAATAGGTTTCTGTACCCAAACATGTTCTTCTGAAATTGATGGCATTGCATTCCATATTTTACATTACCTGATACCTATTATATTGGTTACACATCCACCATGAGAATCTGCAAACTCTCTCTCTCTCTCGATTTCTATATATTTATATATGTGTGTGTGGAGGTCTAAACATACATGTACATTCAAGATATATATCATGAGCTTAATCTGTACTTTATTTGTCTCATTCAAGATATATATCATGAGCTTTTACACATTTTAAAAATACAATGATTACTGAGTTTAAATATTTTTTTTGACTAAAGAGATATTATTTAATATTAAACCAATAACAATTCAAAATTTTAAATATTTTTAGTGATTAATTTTTGAGGTTTACAAAACATCAATCTTTGTGGGACAAAAAAATATCCCAAAACATCAATTTTTATGAGACAGAGGGAGTATGTGTGTATGGACATTAACGAAGCGTAAAATGTTCATGATCATAATTTATCCTTATCTCTCATCTCTGTTTATCTATGCTTGAAATTCTATAAAAAAAACAGAAATAATCTTCCATCCCTTCAAATTAACTATTGTTTAAGACTTTTCAACTTTTCATGCAGACTAGCTATATCCAATTATACTCTTACAATATACTTCTAAAATTCTTTTTTTTTTTTTTTGTCATCTGAATTTTTTATTATTGGAACTTGTTGTGGAACCATGGTGAAATACAACGCCCAAAAGAGGGAACCATAATCCGGCGGACGAAGTTTATGTCCCCAGAGTCTAAGGTCAGAAGAAAAAGAGATTTCCCCGGAAACTAAAGATAATACAACAAAACAGAGAATTTAAACCCAAATCGGAAGAGAGCAAAACATTAACTAAGAATAGAAGAAACCAAGCTAAATCTTAAGAGAAGCAAAAGAACCAGGAAGCAAAGAACCTCTTCTTCTAAAAGCACCTACGACTAAGATTTACCAAGGGTGCCCGCGGCCAACCCGAAGGTAACATCAACCACCTCCTATCACAATGAGAGTTGATCTCTCGGAACCAAGAACTTAGGACTTCATAACCCGGCAAGCAACACAGACTGAGTTAAGAGAACCTCTTGCTGTCACAAAGAACAAAATTCTGGATACGACGACGGCGACCAAAGCACCAATTACCCATTAATGTCTAGTTAGAGCCCTTCTAAACGCGATCCTATCTAAATGATATGTATATATTTTACACTCTTTCATCATGCATTTGTTATTCATTTTGTTCTCTTAACTCATTGTTTTGCATTGTTTTTAGTCTCTTTTGCATAATATACATATCTAGGTAGTCTTTGCATTAGTCTTGCATACATCTTGCATATTGGAGTTATTTCAGGTGTTTAGAAGATGTCCAGACTGTTGGAACTAAATAGAGGTTGAGACATGCGGCTCGACCAAGGATGCTCGGAATGAACGTCATGTGACTCGACCGACATCCGACTTTGACGCGCTCCCAGGAAGAAGCACCAGCATCCCACTCGATACATCATGCATGGAATGGATGTCATCAACACTCCCGGAACCGTCGTTCGAGCCAACATCATTGTCGTTCGAGTCGCCGTTCGAGGCGTCGTTCTAGTCGCCGTTCGAGCCACCGGTCGAGAGATTTAACTTTTGACGTCTTCATCAAAGTTGTAGATAATTGAGTCATCTTTCCAATGCCATTTATTTCAAGCCAATCAGAGGTGTGGTTCAATAGTTATCACCGTTTTAGTGGATGTGTATACACCCAGCTCGAGCCGCTGCCCGTCGACTCGACCCTCCAGCTCGAGCCGCTGCCCGTCGACTCGACCCTCCACCACTCGAGCCAGCCGCCCTAGCCAACAACATCACCCACTCGAGCCACCACTTGTTCGCACATGTCAGGAAGACGTTCCGTCTCACACGCTTCAGGAGATTCCTGAACCGATGCTCTATCTTGTCGTTTTAAGTTTTAGGGATTCACATGTTTTTACTGCATATACATTTTGTTAAGTCTTGTTTTGCGGACATCTTATCTTTTATCTTGTTCTTTTCCTGAAGGTTTACCCTAGCCACCAAAAACGTTATCAGACTTTTTATTCCGACACCTTTGAGTTTATTCAGTTTTTGCACTTGATTTCTTCTGCAAAGTTGTTCTTCTCATTTCTATCTATATTATTATGTTTGGTTCAATGTTTTCTGGATTTGTATCCTTGATGATGATTTTCGGATCTGAGTAGTGTGGTAGTTCTTGAGGATGGGATAGATTAGGTGGAGGATCTTAGGATGTAGAGTGTTTAAGCTTTGATTTTTATGATTCCCTTCTGGACTAGTGTTAGAAAGGCTAGTTTCTATCTGATCAATTGGAACTAGGTTCGAGACATTTCCACACCCAAAAGGTGTTTGATGAAATATCTGACCAACTAGTGCCAGAGACTTACGTTCCTAGCCTAAGAGATTAGTTGTCTTGGATGTTTGTTGACATGAATGAACTTGTTTGTCATGCCTGCTCAACCATGTTTCTCTAGCGAGAGCTGGGTATGGAAGTGGTTGAGTCTGAGTAGCTTTTACCAAGAGATTGGATTAGCTAAGTTGTGATGTTCATTGTCTAGGGATAGATTGCTTGTGGCATGTTAAACACTTTGTAGACTAGGAGACTTCACCGACATCAATTACTCCCATCCTTAGGACCTCTTTCTTCCCGATTTTTATTACATTCCTGAGACTGTTTCGTGTCTTGCCTTTTAGTTCATGCTTAGACTCGTTTTCTGTTTTCATTCATTTTCGTTTCTTGTCATACATTCTCGTTTCTAGTCCTAGAACACATTTACATTTTGCATTCTGATCATTCTAGGATTGTTAGACAAAAACACTCTCTTTGAATTGGCTTGACTTGTGAAATCTTGATTGCATCTTAATTGTTAGTGAAGTTTTCCAACTGGATTGACACCTTAAGTATTACAACTGCACAAGGTTAATTAAACCTGCTAGGATAGACACACAAAAATCCTAGTATCACTAAACAGATCAGGAAGCGGAGACAAGGAGAGAGGCTTAACCCCCCCAATTCACATCAATCTCACAACCGAGAATGACCAATCAAGGCAGTTATCAAATACAACGAGCAACACGAAGGAGAAGAAACAACTGCGACCTAAGAGGACTATCACAACATACAACCAAAACAAAACTTCTGCTTAGAAAGGAAACAACCCAAATAATTCGATGGCTGAGATGAGGAGACAAAGAGCGAAAGGAGGTGCATTGGCTGGACGGACAAGAGCTGAAATCCAATAGCCACTACACCCTGACGGCTTAGAACGATGAGCACAGGAGCGGCTACAAGATCAAGGATCGGATCCAGCAAAAACATTGTCATTATTCTTAGAACCACACCGACGATCAAACAGATCCGGATCCAACATCTTCACTAAAACCACAAACTCCACTAATCTGGCCACTCCAACCGCATCCGCGAAACCCAAAATCAAACCTCGAAGCAAACCAAACGATTTCACAAACGAAGGGCAAAACCTCTGCACCCAAGACTTAACAAAACAAACCCACCAAATTAACAAACTAAGCCGATTACCAAATGTAGCAAATCAAAGAAGAAACCAGAAAAGCCAACTTCTTCACTGAACCAAACCGGATCTAGCTGAATTGGAGACAAAAAACAAAGCTAAGCATAAGAATAAAGGGATCCTCTCACAACACCAGCGAGGTGCGCCAATTACCGGAGAGGGTAAACGGAGATCAGAATTTAGCTTCCTCACCAGCTAGAGCGAACTCACCTTTAAGGTGAGAAAAAAAGTTTTTTTGATAAACTGATACTTCTAAAATTCTCTTATATTACATTTTTATTAATTTTATATAAAGATAAATGAGATATTGGGATTATTATTATTATTTTAACGAAAGTTACATTCAAATCAACAAACAACATATTATAAAAAGAGAGAGTGTTAGTAGTAATTTTCTAAATAAAATGTGGAAAAAAAATTAAAAACGTATGTGTAGACTTAACCTGCAACATTTTACTATTTTAGTAATCAAAGGACTAATGGAGGGCATGGAGAATTAACTAATTGGGATTAACGTACATTGTAGAACGCACCCTCATGTCACATCTCTACATGTCGCTCTTCTAACATAAATACTCATCTAGTCGTCTTCTCTCATTCTATCACATGTCAATTATGGCATACATCAATTACTAGTAACTAACAAATAATAATACACTTTAAAAACCAATAAATGCATGGGATGGGCACAACATATTCGGCCGTAACGAAAACCATGGTTGAAAAAAATATTAAATTGTTGTATAATATATAATATGTACACATGTATATGAATTCTTATAGTACTATTGGTTATAAGAAGACACAAAAGATGATATAAAGATAAAAAAACATTATCCCCGGATTCTAAGGTTACTTGTTACACAAACAAGAAACACACATTAATGAACCAAAGATCCAGACAACAAGAGCTATATTGTGCTCATAACATTTAAATAATATGCACAACACTATCTGCATCTTCAAAAAATCATATAATAAGAGTATATATAAGACAAATGGTATATATTATTTGAATTGAATTTCCATTTAAAACCCAAAAATTGCAACAACTTTTTGAGAGTCTAGAAGAAGAAGCATAAACAGACCACTTTCCCCACTTCTTGCAAACCTTTTTTTTTATATAACATGATCCGACAATTAACGTTTATAAACCCTAATTCTATTCTAAGAATTCAAAAGAGTTATGTTGCTTTATGTCAGATTCTCATCATCATGATCTTGGGTGGGGAAAGAATTGTGTACCGGCCATGAATGTGTTGATCGGAGTTGGATAGAGAGCGGCTGGATCAATGTACGTGACTGCAGCCGCAGATGTGCTGCCAATGCCACCACCGAGGTTTGGAGTAGAGGATGAAGCGGTAGCAACCGTCACAGAGCCAGCTGTTATGAGATTCAGCTGCTGACCTCCACCACCACCGGATGAGCTCTCACCGGCGGCGACAACGTTGTAGCCTCCACCACCACTACTTCCAGGACCGTGGTCGTAGAGAATGCCTTTGAAAATATGACCACCAATGCTTACAGCTGTTTGGTAAGCAAACTCTTCTTCTCCATCTTCTACTGAGCTCACACGCACGCATCTAAACACTGCCGGTGAACTCACCTCCGCCGGGAAATTCCCAACTTCTAGCCCTAGAATTTAGAGAAAGAAAAAAAATGTAATTTAAGAGGTACGTAATCGCATGTTTTTTTAATTATACATATTGAATAAAACATTAACATTCGTATTTTTTCTTCCAAAATTCATTATACTATACGGAAAAGAAAGAGCAGGGAATTAGAGAAATTAAAGAACACAGATTTCAAGATTGATGAGAACAGCTTGTTCCTGTCAATCCAATAGTCAGTGTTTACTCCAATACATAATTAAAATCACAAAATTAAATTACATATTTTAGGAAAATCTCTGATAGTAGAGTTTTTGTAGGTTCTTGAAGCTGATCCCAATTCGTTTACTTATATAAATTATAAAAATGCTGCTTGCATTTCATTATTTTACGACCTTATTACAATTAAATATATAGATAAAATATATATCATATTGAAGTGACATATACCTGACTGAGAAGGTATGCGAGTGCAGACAAGAGAGGAAGAAGTTGCCGGGAAATTCTCACGGTGGCGTTTGGGAACGCTCTCACCGCGAGGCAGCTGCGTTTGAGGCTGAACCGTAGCTAGTTGCTGTTGTCTCTCACGGCGTTTGGCAGCAGGAACCCACGTGCTCCTCACGTGAGTAGGACACTCGAAGCCTCGGCTCTTGCAACAAGTTCTACACCTCATGTGAGCACAATCTTTCTTTGCTTGATTCCCACAGTCCTGACAGCTCACACCACCATTTCCTCCTCCTCCTCCTCCTCCACTACGAATCATCATCAACCCCGCAGCTCTTCCGGCACCGGCGGTTGAAGTTTCGCCGGAGATATCGAATTGGCTATGATTACTAGGCCCAACCCCTAAGCCTGCGGCAGAAGAGTAGAGATCCAACCTTTGCTGATGTTGCTGCTGATGCTGAAACATGATCTCTTGTTGATTGTGGTTTTGCCATAGCTCAAGTGTTCCCAAAGCAGCACCGTTTGAAGAAGAAGGAGCGTTCGCGTTTGCGTTAGCGTTAGCGTTAGCGTTAGGGTTTCTATACCAGAGCCAAGCCTCTGATACAGGCGGAGGAGGGTTAGTGTTGCTACGGTGATCTTCTTGGTTGTTTCCTCCGCCTCCTCCTCCACCACCGTCTAGCGAGAAAAAACCCGCCATTCACCCTCACAACCACCACCCATAACCACCACTCCCACTCTCCAATCAAGAAAATGAAACAAAACCCAAAAACCAAAGATCCTATCTCTTTTTTGTTTTTTTCTAGCTTCTACTCTCTCTTACTTGCTCAATCTAGATCTTAGAGAGGATTACTAGGGTTTTTTTTAGGTTGAATTCATTCTCTGGGTTTGTATTGAAGTTGGAATAGCTTTTCTTGAGACTCTGATAAAAAGCAAAACTTGTGTGTCGGTACGAGAGAGAGAGAGAGAGAGAGAGAGAGAGTATTAAAGAAACACACAGAGAGAGATGATGTAAAGAAGTAAGAAGAAGAAGGAGAGATCAGAGAGGTTTAATCATCTTTCTTGCGCTCTGCAACGCCGCCATGACCTTAATAATCTCTCTCTGCTATCCCTCTAATTTAATTCTCTGTCTCCGCCTCTCTCTCTCTCTCTCATCTCTTGTTTTCTTTCGTTTTTTTCCAGATTTTGCAAAAATATTATCTTGTTTCTATCTTTTTTATGAGTTTTGCTTCCTATTCTCACTTTTATTTGCTAACCAAAATAATGGCCACACTTCATCTCTCAACGTTGATATACTTCAGTTTGTAATCGGACGGTTGTTATGTTGCGACGTTAGCACAAATGTATTTATCCTTCTTTGTCATTTTCTTCCGGGAAACACGCCTCAATTTAAAAAAAAAAAATGTGTGGAAATGTTTAAATAACTAAATATTTCCTTATAAGGAGAAAATAATTGGACTAATACTGATTCGTTACGGTATCAGAATTCTATTTTTGATTATCCTAAGATAGTTATATATTTTGGGACCTAGTATTTAATTAGACCCTCCTCCTAATCATCATGATCTACTAGAACTGACTACAAAACCTTGTCAAATGTCCATAGGTCCATTCAATATTATTTCATTTTGTATAATTTATATTGTATCAAACGCTGCAAATTTTTATTATTGTCAAAAAAAAAAACTGAAAAGTTGATTCAAGGTTTCGAAATCACACTGGATTACAAGTGAGTAAAGTAAGTAAACAAAATGCCAATTAAAGTGAGACTAACTATTTTATTTGGGATTGATTTTTCCTAATTATCCATATGCCCATAATCTTATTCTTATTTTAAATAGTATTTTACTAGTATCAATTTGGGTGCACCTGTGGCTTAAATTAAGTGTCTAAAGTTTTGTAGCTGGAAAGCAGATGCTTTTGTCCATGTTTCCGAGGAAACAAGAAACATTATGATATACACACATTTATGTATACATGAACATGTAGGAGTGTATATCATAGTAATATTTTAGTATATAAATCAAAATGCACGTAAACATACTCTCTCTTTGTAGAGACAAACATACGATTCTGTTGAGGAGCCCTATGTTGTTACTTCATTATCTTTGTATAAATATTAATTGTTTATACAATTATATACAGACAAACAACATCTCTATGCCCGTGCCGTGAGCATCATCGATCCTAATTATTATAATTACCAGAGTCTTTTTATACTTATATCCTTGAATTGCCTGAGAATAACGGCACGAAAATTATGTCACGATAAATCCGAAATCTAGCGAAGTATGTATGGGTGTCATACGAAAAGAAAAAAAAAAAAGAAGTTAGGACATATAGAAAAGTTAAATTAAAGATGGGGACGTTTATGAAGGGATTTGCCAAAAGGGTGGAGAGAGTTGACTAATGTAGAAGAGGTTAAACTAGACATTTCAAGATATTTAAGATCAAAAATGGGAATAGTGAATAGTTTGAGACAGGCTAAAAGCACCGTCTCGCCACCCTATGCTTCCCTTCCGTACCGCTTCTTGATTTTAATTTATAAATCCAATAATTTCAAGTTAATAACCGAATGATGTTTATTGCTTTTTGATTTGAAGATTATGGTTAGGTTTATTCATTGTATGAATCTATATCGATATAGTTTGAAGATAAATAGAGACAATTAATTCAAGGGGCTGTGATGGATACATTACAATCGAGACAATGACCTTTTTTTTTCTCTCTCTCTCGTAGTGTATTATTCTTTATTTGCTACATTACAAATCTATACATGTCAAATAATTATAAACATCATTTCCGAATAATAGTTTCAGGCAGAAGAACCAACCAGCACCCAACACATAAAATATACTCCATACGGAGTTTCACAAAAAAGACTTTTAATTGTATAAAATTTTATATGAGAAGCCTATGCATATGTGATCTGTGTAGTAGATTTGGACAATGACAAAACTTAGGATCTTATCAATACAACACTTAACACATATTATTAGTAAATATATGGTCCAACTCAAAACCAATTGGCAATGAGTGAAAAGACCCATGTATTATATATATTGTCCCATGAATCTCTATTCTCTCGATGTGGGATATCTTAACACACCCCCCCACGCTCAGGGCTGGACATATGAAGCGTGAAGTTTGTGGGACTCGACATCCATGGGTAAACCCATAATCGAGAGAAATTTACCATGGGCTTTGATACCATAACAAACCCGATACACCGGAAAGATAAATTGAGCTTAACAACACGAAGATGAAGAAGAAGAAGATCCGAAGATCCAAAGAACGAGATACTCCATTCAATAATAAAAGTTTGTTACACGATCATCGCGAACTTAGTCTACAGTCTCATCAGATTATATATCTCTGATGTTACAAGTAAACCAACTAAATCAAGAAATGAAAAACATTTTTAACCAACATTAGACCCGGTTTACATCCTAATACGCCCCCTTAAATCAATATCTTCAAAGTGTCTGGTTTGGAAGATATAGATTTGATAAAGACAGCCTTTGGAGCAGATGATAAAATGGCCCTGGTTGAAGTGGTTTAGTGAGTATATCTGCATGCTGGTTCTCACTATGAACATGAAAAGTCTTCAACGTTCCTGCCTTCAGCTGATCCCGTACCGTGTGACAATCAATCTCTATATGTTTCGTTCTCTCATGAAACACGGGATTCATGGCTATGTGAAGTGCAGATTTGTTATCACAAAACAATTTTGCTGGAAAAGTGACCTTAACATGAAGATCCTTCAATAATTGCTGAATCCATATTATTTCACAGGTAGCTTGTGCCATGCTTCGGTATTCAGACTCAATATTGCTCCTGCTAGCAACATGTTGTTTCTTTGATCTCCAAGAAATGAGTGAATGGCCAAGATAACTGCAGAAACCAGAAACAGAGCGTCGTGTATCACGACAAGCTCCCCAATCAGCATCCGCAAAAGCATTAATACACAGTTTTGTGTCAGCTGCATACATCAGACCCTGACATGTATTTCCTTTGATATATCGCAGAACCTTATGAGCCGCCTGTAAATGTATATCCGTTGGTGCAGAAATGAATTGACTCAGTTGATGAACAACAAAAGTAATGTCAGGTCTTGTGATCGTTAAGTAGAACATCCGACCTATGAGTTCTCTATAGGACTTTGGATTTGTCCACCTAGTTCCCATATCCTTCGTAAGATGAAGATTTGGATCCATAGGAACATTACTCGGTTTACATCCCAAGAAACCAGCTTCTAATAAATTCATCGCATACTTCCTTTGGCAAACAAAAATTCCTTTTGAAGATCTAGCTATTTCCAATTCGAGGAAGAATCTAGCTGGTCCTAGATCTTTGATTTTGAACTCTGACTTCAGCAAAGTTTTCAAGTCCTCTACAACAGCGTCATTGTTACTAGCTATCATGATGTTATCGACATAAACTAGAACTACTACCATAGAAGACGCTTGCAGCTTAACAAACAATGTGTTATCAGCAGGTGATTGAACAAAGTTTGCTCCTAATAGTACTGAGGATAACCATTAATACCACTGCCTAGATGCCTGTTTGAGTCCGTATAAAGATTTAAGAAGGCGACACACCGGATTCGGTGGCAAAATAGTACCAGGAGGTGGAGTATAACCTTGAGGCAAGCTCATGTAGATCTCTTTTCATCTAGATCTCCATGCAAAAAAGCATTAGACACATCCATCTGTATCAAAGACCATCCTGTGGCAGCAGTAAGTCCAAGTAAAAGCTTCACACTTGTTAGTTTCGCAACTGGTGAAAAAGTGTCAATATAATCAACACCTTCTTGTTGTGTAAAGCCTGTGCCATAAGTCTTGCTTTATACCGTTCAACAGAACCGTCTAGATTATATTTGATTGTAAAAATCCATTTACAACCAACAACATTCTTACCTGGTGGTAAGGACTCAACTTCCCAAGTTTTAGCCAGTTCTAGAGCAGAAAGCTCTGTATTAGCTGCGTTAGTCCACTTGACTGATTTCATAGCTTGAAGAAAGGTTTTGGGTTCGGTTTCAGTATTATAGGCACAGATATAGAAACAAAAGAGAGGATTTAGTTTATCATAGGATACGACAAAGAAGATAGGATATGGGGGTGTATGTGTTGCAGGTTTATCAGGGTTGGTAGGCTTGGGAATGAGAGGGATGGTTTCGGTGATATCTGGGTTTATAGGTGTAGAACAAGTTGGAGGTTTGGTGATAATAGTGTTGGTAGCAATGGGAGTTTGGATGATAGGCGTAGGTGGTAAGGTGGAAATAGAAGGAACCAAGGCACAATGATACTCAGCTAGATAAAGAGGAGCTTTGATAGCCCGCTAAGGTCTAGCATTAGATATAGCATTATGATTTGTATCCTGTGTCTCTGAAACAGGTTCCATAATGGTGGTACTATAGTCTTTATGTAGATGAGGGGATGATGATGTAGATGCATGATGAGATGCATGATGAGTAGGAGGAATGATATCATCGATAGGCAAAGTTTCAACAAAATGCAGAGGAACATGCAAAGGCAAAATACTGTTAGGAAACATATCTACATATTTAGATAACATATCACTAGTCTTAAAAGGAAATGTACTTTCATGAAACACAACATTCCTAGAAATTGAAACTGAGTGAGATTCTAAATCTAGTACTTTATAGCCTTTATAACCAATAGGATAACCTAAAAACACACAAGGTTTGGCTCTTGGAGAAAATTTATGCCTATCTTGAACATATGTTGAAACATAACAAAGGCAACCAAAGTTCTTTAACAAAGTATAATCGAGAACTTTCTTAAGTAACAGTTCTATAGGCGATTTATGTTCTAATAATGGTGAGGGTAATTTATTGATTAAGAAGACTGCAGTAAGAACACAATCACTCCAGTATTGCAAAGGAATATTAGATTGGAAAAGCAAAGAACGAGCGACATTAAGCAAATGTTGATGTTTACGCTCAACTACAGAATTCTGTTGAGGAGTGTAAGCACAAGAAAAATAGTGGATCATGCCATGTTCTTTAACCAAATCAGTAAAAGCCAGTTCAGGAGCATTATCCTATCTAATAGCTTTGATATTAGTTTGAAATTGAGTAGAAATAAGTTTCAGAAAAGCTGGAAAAATATTAGCAACATCCTTTTTATTTCTCATCATATAAACCCAAGTAACCCTAGTACAATCATCTACTAATGTGAGAAAATATTTGAAACCTTCTACAGACTCAACACTGAAAGGACCCCAAACATCAAGATGGACAAGATCAAAAAGATTACAAGACATATTATTATGAGAAACATAAGCAAGACGTTTTTGTTTTGCTAAAGGACAAATAGAACGTCGAGAAACATCAAGTGAAATTGTTTTTAAAGAAGGAATGATACTAACTAAACTTCGTAAAGCAGCTGAAGAAGGATGCCCTAAACGTTGATGCCAAAGACTACCATCAGCTAAAACAGATTCAGACATGGAACATATCACAGGCTGGGATGGTGAGAGGGTAGCATTCTCTATCTCTAGAATGTATAAATTGTTGCAAAGTTTACCCCTCCCAATCATCAAGCCCTGAGTAAGTTCCTGAATATAACAACAAGTAGGAAAGAAATGAACAAAACATAATAAAGTAGAAACAAGACAACTAACACTAATGAGGTTAAATTTGAAATCCGGAACATGTAACACATTATGTAAAATCAGTGTTTGTGTAATGCAAATCGTGCCACTATGTGTAATTGGGACTCTAGTACCATTAGGAAGTGTAACAGTAACATAAGATACAGGTCGTAATTCTCTAAATAGTGCTAGATCCGAACAGACATGACTAGAAGCACCACTATCAATTATCCAAGCATCATGAGGTAAAATATTTTGTAATGAGGAAAAGCTATGATTCTTAAACATAAGGGTTCGATTCTGATAATGAAGACTAGTAGATGGAAAAGGATAAGTACCAGAATTAGAAGTTTCAGCCATCAAGCCATGTTCAGAAATCGTTGCAGTCATGGGTGTACTAACAATAGCCGCTACAGAAGCTTCCGGCTCTTAAGCTTGATATTGAGAATTAAATTGTTGAATCAACTGTTGTAGTTATTGAGGAGGTATCTCATGGATACTCTGAACATGTGCAGTAGGCATATACTGGGAGGACATCTGTTGTGGAGACATGAATTGATAAGAACCATAATCAGGAGCATTCAGAGTCACCTCAGAGTGTACATTGGCAATAGCATTTGCTCTCTGCATTGCATCATTAGGTGTCAAAGGTCCTCTTGGCTCAAAGTTAGGCATCCTAGGTTGTTGTTGAGACATAGACATCCGCGGCTGAATCTGATTTTGAACCTGAGGCCTAGGATTATAACCTGTAGTATTCTTCTTATAGCCTGGAGGAAAACCGTGCAACTTGTAACACTTCTGAGCTGTATGACCAAGCTTCCCACAATGAGTACAAACTGGTTTCTGGTTCGAACGATAAGTATTATACGCAACAATGTAAGTATTCTCCATATCTCCATCAACTTGAAAAGCTACATTGTCAACTCTTGTGACAGGTTTTACCGTAGTTTGACGCTCATCTTGAGTTAGCATATTGAAAGTTGCTTCCATAGTAGGCATTGGTTTCAACATCAAGATGTGGCGCCTTGTTTGATCATAACACTCATTTAAGCCAATAAGGAACTTTGTGACACGACTTCTCTGCTGAAGTTTCTCCCACTTAACAGCAGCATCACACTCGCATCTACCACAAGTACAAACAGGAATATCTACATAATTCGTATACTCCTCCCAAAGAGTAAGCAACTCAATATAACAGGTAGAGATATCCATAGAACCTTGCTCAAGCTTACTAAGACGTTGTTCTATAGCAAACACCCTAGGGGCATCATCCTGTTTATAACGAGAACATATACTCTTCCAAATACCTTTTGTTGTAGGTATGAATAACAAGCTCTGTCCAATCTTCTTGGATACAGAGTTCATAAGACATGTAGACACCATATCGTTACATCTAGACCAAGCTCCATAATCTCGATGCGTTTCAGGTGGTTTAGTGATCGTACCATTGATGAAGCCAAGCTTATTCCTGACATTCAATCCCATCCACACAGAACGCTTCCATGAATGAAAATCTGAAGCTGCAACAAGACGATCTGTAACAAGATTCAACCCAACATGATCATTGTTATTCAGATAAAAAGGATTCTCATATTGATCCGTTTGATAACGTGATGGTGAATTCGCCGAATTAGAAGTGCGATTCACCGGATTTGTAACATACGAGGGAGGTACTGAAGATCTCATCCTCAATCAAAAGAAAATTAAAGAAATGCATGGCGATTTAGAAAAGAATGAAACAAGATTCGCCAATACTAGGTCAATTGAAAGAAACAATAAGAAGAAGAACCAGAAAACAAACTACGATTGTATCGATGAGCTCAGAGATCACAGTCATGATTATTCTCGCAATCCATGAACATGTAACAACTGGTAAACTCATCTTCTCCGACTCAATCACTCAATTCGAGCTCCGATGTAAAGAGAAAAACGGAAATTACAAAAGAAAGCTCTGATACCATAATAGTAAACATAGGATCCAACTTAAAACCAATTGACAATGAGTTGAGAGATCCATATACTATATATATTGCCCCACAAATCTCTATTCTCTTATGTGAGATATCTTAATATATATATTATACATGTCAACATTGCACGTATGCATAACAAAGTATTTATATAATTAATATATAAGCAACACTGTAATATAGTGTGTAGAACAGAGAACAATTTGGGATACCCTAATTAAGACGAGAAGGGATGATAAGACTGTGCCGTGGCTTCTCTGCACGCGTTTTCAGTCTAACCACTCTTTTTTTTTCCTTCTCTCCATAACATTCTCTTTTTCAAAGTCGTTATATATATATTATTATCAATTTATTTGGGGATACAAGTGTTTATATAAAACAAAATTGCTTATCACTCAATTCTCCAGGCCCTTTCTGTCAATCATCAGTTACTCCACATTCGCCAACAAAACTTTCTCTTCCCTCAAATAAATTTCAAATTCCATGGAGTTAGTACCAGCTTTTCTTGTACTATATGAAATCTTACGTCTAGTAACTATAGAGCAAAATTAATTAGTTAGTTAAACGTAAATTTGACATTTGACTATACGTGCGAAAATAACCTACAAAGATGTTCAAGAAAAGTTAAAATTAAATTTCATTTTTACAAAAAAACGGAATGAGTGATACTCGACCTAAAATCAAAGATAACGAGGTAAGGGGTTTCGAACATAATTATATAAACAGTGATAATTGGTTTCTTTCTTAATTCTACATATATAATAGTAGTAATAAACAAAACAAAAAGAAGAGAATTACTCAAAGTTTCTTTGATTTGAGAAGAAAAAGAAAATATATAGTAGGATGGTGGGAATCAGAGTTGACGTGGAGGAGAAAAGGAGAGGGAGTGAATGATAAGAAGAGTGAGTCCCCAAAAAAAAGGGTAGAAGCCGCAGAGTCTTGTCTCTTCTCGAGCCCTGTGTTGTGTAACTTGTCTTCCTCTTTTTTTTTTTTGTCTTTTAATTCTTTTTTTTCTTTGTCTTTTAATTCTTAGTTCCCTATTTAATTCTCACAAACAGACGTATACTATGACATTTATACGACGTATGTATAAACCATCCGAGGACTTTTACCACAATTGACCATTAACTTCACTCGCAAGAGTTAATTAACTTAAGCATTTAAGCACTTGAGAGATCTTCGTGAAACCAAGTTAGGGTTTCGTTTGGAACGTATATTATTCAAAAAAATATACCGACCTATTTGTCTAAAATATTTTAACCAATATGAAGTGGCATGCACACATTTGCTTTTGTAGATAATTTATATGTAATTAAACATCATTGTTTTGGTTCGAAGCATTTATTTTACGTGTAGAGAGAGATTTTGGAGTATAGTGTTTGGTGGCTTCTCATCACTGCTACTTAACAGATCTTTCTTACAGAGACAGGGAGAGAACAGTGTTTCTACAATGAGCCATGCTTTCACTGTCATCTCATTTATTGCTCCCACATATCCATTTTCTATTCCTTTATAAACCCAAATAAACAAACAGAAAAAAATAAAAGAAGAAAAATATTAGGTGGGTTACTTTTTTCATATTTTGTTTCCAAGGCAAAAGCCAATACATAAAAATGAGCTTTTAGTTTCTTACATTCTCTTTGGTGCAAGAGTAGTTATTGTAGACAGAGAGTGAGAAGATGGAGAATGTAAAGTTGCAAACTTGGTTTAGTTTCTGTTATGTTCTGTTTCTCTGTCTTCTCTCTCTCTCGCTTTCGTTCAATTCCATATCTAATCAGAAGCTGAAACTTCTTCACATGGATTGTGTTTCCATTTGGCCCCCACTTCACTTTCACTTCGTATACATTTATATATTTACATGTACAGTATCTCTCTATGTATAATATCTTACATTTTCTTCATTTAAGAACTTAAAAAAAGTAAACAACCAATCGAATTCTTTTTGGGTCCCCAAGGTTTGAAGTTATGGCGTCTTACCATGTCATGCACATGCATACACGTATACACTCGCTATAAACTGTTGTGTCATTTGATTTTACGTTTCATTAGACCAAACTTAATTATATATCAACTTCTCTTTAACCAAGAAAAATACTTGATAGCTTGTTATTGGTATAGTTAAAGCCTTAAAGGTATCGTGGTTTTTTTCAACTCGCATTACTAGACCCACCTTATCAGTTTCCAAACTTTCCATCAATTAAAGTCAATAGTATATTTGATTGGTAACACTATGAAATCATCAAAGGAACAAAAAACATATATGAATGAAATGATATACAGTATAGAGAAAAAAACAAACATTGATTTAACTAAAATTTTCAAATTGACATAATTACCTTTTTTTGTCTTGTGTAATTATTACTAAGATCTTTAAATGTTGATCGTGATTCTAAAAATTGTGATTGGAAAATTTATTCGGTAATTATGTGATTTTGTGATTTAGAGGCTCATCAATCATAGTCTATATGATAAATAGTTGATGGATGACATTTCAAACATATTTGAATGTACACTTTTCTGTTACAACGATATTAAGCATGATGAATTTATCATATCCTGTTATCTTCATGATTCAAATCAAAACACGAGTTTGCTTCTTAATTTGACAATATATTTTCAGAGCATTTACGGCAATGTTTGTATGCATCTTGTTGTTTAGGTATTTTCAGAGCATTTACGGCAATGTATATATACACGCTCAATAGTGATGGTTACTCGTCTATGTTAGGAAACACCGAGCCAACCCAAACCAAATCAATTTGGTCAACATTGGCTAACCAACCAGTAAGATCGACCTGAAGGGGCTGGACCATGGAATGTGGAAAAAGATGGCCAGACAGTGGATCGGATCGGTTGTGATCGTGGCTGATAACAAGTCCCCACACTAGAAACCAAGGGTGTGGATCAAAGTTGAAAAAAAAAAACACATAGAGGCTGCAAAAAAAGGACCACTAATTTTCTTCATTATTCTATTATTATTGTACCTTCTAAGGAAATTGGAAAACCCTAGCTAGATCATTCATTAGGGCATATATAAATCAAACACATGTTGTTTATTTAACTTTTCCTGACCACAACTCTACGATTATTTCTTCTTCAGTTAGACATCTATAGTATTACATTAGTACGTAACTACGTACGTACTATATGGGATTGGGAGTAATGGGTTCAAAGATTAAATCTATAAAACTAAAGTATATTATGTTAAGATTTTCGTTTTACAATACGTACGCGCACATGCATGATGTATATACATACAAACGTTGGTAAATAGAAGCTTGTAAATTGATTAATTATGGGAGGGGGTTGAATAATTTGATGAACTCTCCATCTAGGCATCTATATGACAATTGAGGGGGTTTTATTTTTCTGGCGAAAAGTGAGTTTAATTATTAGGAAAACGTAATAGAGTTCATAAGTAAATGAAGGAATAAAAAGGGCCATAAAAGAGGACGGAAATAGAGTAGTGCCCATATAAAGTGATCTCGTGAACCTCTTTACATGCTTTTATTAGAAATATGCTTTTCCCGTCACCTTCTTCCTTCCTCATTCAGTCTATGTATTTCCATTCTTATCTTTCATAATTAATTTGTCTGTAAATATATATCCAAACTAGATGATGACCCGCGTGATATGTGGGTTTAAAATTTTATAAATTAAATAATTTAACAAAAATATATTAAAATTTGTTATACGTTATTTATAAATTTTATTTTTGTTATAAACACTGATTTATATCTATTTACAAATCTTTTATGTATGTTACTATTAAAAGTGTATTTTTTTACCTCTAAATATACTTTACAAATACATTCTTTATCACCACCTAAAAAATGTCTATATAAACACATTAAGCCAACTATTATATGTCCACAACACCAATTATTATTTTTCACATAATTGTCCAAATCCAAATTCAGTCACCACAACACCAGTAGTAGTAGACTCATCATTACAAGAAATCACCAATAAAACTTCGTTACTCAAATTTCAAAAGAGTAGAGATAACAACTAAATCACAACTTCAAAGCCTTGGTTAAATCACAAACTTCAAAGCCTTAGAGTAGTCTTGGATTTACATAAAGAAGCAAAACTCCACAAGGGAGCAAGAGACTTTGAAGCTAACTATTTCTTTGCATAAATTAAAACTTTGGATAGGAAATGAATCTAAGGAGGTTGCTTGAATTGCTTCAAGTACCTAAAACATATATATCATTAAAGCATTGTAAGATCAGATTTTCGTATGTAAGAGAGTAAGAGACCTAAGTGCAACTTGGAGACATTTTTGCACAACTTTTTCTCTTTTAATCTGTAAAAGTAAAGTCATTAATATTTAAGCAGCACAATGATAAAGTTCAAAACACGCTACAAAAAAACAAACATATTATATCACATAAATAGTATCACAAAACTAATGATATTGTTTTAAATTACATTTAATAACTGATATAAAAATTAGATATTAACATCAATTACAATAATCGATAATATTATTGATTTGTATAACATCATTTCATTATAACCAATGCAAATCTAAATCATTTACATCACTTCAAAAATATTGATACAAATATATAAATTTACTTCACTTAATAATTGATGTATTTATTAATTTATATTCACAGCAATTAGAAAATGATACAAATTTTACATCATTTATAAAATGATGTTAGCAATACATATATTTCAATTAAAAAAGTAATTGTATAAACATATGTTATTTTTGTTGTAATCAAATTCTTCTTATTAAATATTAACTTTTACACATGTGTCAAGTTATAAGATGTTATCAAATCTTTCACCGATTGAAAAACTTAAAAAAATTACATTAATTTATTAGTTTGATTATTTTATTTTTCTTATATTATGTTAATCACTAATTTTAACTCTTTAAACCTTTTTATACTTTAATCACTTTTCTGTATAAATTTATTTTTACTATATGATTATAATAAATAATAATTGCAATTAAGTTGCAAATATTTTCCTTATTAATTGCACATATTTTCCTATTTAAATTACTAATTTAATATATAACTTTTCTATTAGAATTAGTGATATAATAAATTACTTTTGGTTTTATATACTTTTTAAAAATATTAATTCTAATCCTTTTATTTTTAGGTTTAATTTTCCTAATAATTATTAAATTCATTTCTTTTTACTTATGTCAAAATATAATCGATATATTTGACTTTGACACATGTTGCGACTATATGAATTACGAACTTTGAAAACTAAGGTTTATATAATAAGATATCGACTATTAAATTCAGAGGCTATATACAGTTTCGTTTACGTTTTAAACGACAACATACAAATCATAAAAATAATAATGTTCATAAGCTCATATAGCACACCTACATCATAATCGTGAAACTAAGAAAATGTTGGTAGATCAATTTACTTTGGGTGAGGTTCTTACATTAGAAAAAAAAAAAAAAAGCAATTTGGCAAATGCACGCCTTTTCTTTAATATCTGATACATTATTTTGCTGTATAACGAACGATATGGCTTTGTAGCTTGGAGTATTATTTATACTACTAGTATTTATGTAAATCATTACGCCACTCATGCCTCCCACATTCCCATTTGAGAATTGAGTAGTATATTATTTACCACTAGCGTGGTCCAAAATTCTAGTATAACTTTTAACCACATCGCTGCATCAATTATTACTGCCAAGCTAAGCCTACTATTTATTTTCACTTAACCTATTTCGTTTTCTTTTGTTTTAAAATATCGAATTGTACGATGAGTCATGAGTCCCATGAAAAAAATGTATCCATAACTTTGTGTTGAGGATAAAAAAATTAACTACGACATATATACTTCGAAAGAAACGTAATCTGTTTTCTTTTTCAAGATTTCTTTTAATTTAAAAATGTCACAACAATTCATCAAAATTGAAAGAAACATTTAAGTCCTACACTCGTCTCTACCATGTTTAGTTCGAATTCTACATAGTATAAAGTTATACAGCCGAGACCAGGAAATATGGCACTGTATGTACACCGGTACAACAGTTCCCTGTTTGGTTTACCAAAACCGGTTCGGGTGAAGCGCTGCTAATCGGACCGGCCGGTTTAACTTCTGTCCAGAGGAAGAAAACTCTATGAGGAGGTGTCTATCAAAAGCTAGAGGAAGGTCGAGGCTTCCCTTGAATGGAGTTTAAGTGCTGTGTAACGAAAATAACTGCCATAACTACTAAGAGACATCCCACCAACGAACTGAAGAACAGAGCCCCTGGCTGTCTGGTTTGAACGAACCCGTAAATCCCATTTGATGTCATCACAATCACATCCGTTAGACCGTCGTTCGAGAAGTCATCAGTGACAAGTGCATGAGTAGGCTGAGACGGTAACTCAATGGAAGCCAATACACTTCCTCCTGGAGAGATGATGACCGCTGCTTGATCTCCTCCCGCAAGGATCATGGGCTGGTTATCATGAATGCGCAACGAGAACGGTTTCAGGGTTGGGACCACGGTCCCTGATTCAGTTAAACCTGATGGAGACGGGAGATTCGACCATGTGGCTTCTGTCTGAAGCTGCCATTGCCAGACTGCGTCGTGGCCGTGCACATCAGGCGTGTATGATGTCACCTGATATGAAGCAGCGATGAGCTATTATTAAACGAAATTCAAGTTCAAGAAGTTAAGAGATATATAGAAAGTAAAAAAGCACCTCTCCACGGTTTGTCAAGAAGATCACATCTCCGTGACTTCCTCTGCGGTGTCTATGTCCGTCATCTCTGGGGATGAGAATGGGGGTTGCAATCTCGAGAGTAGAGGTGTCTCTTGCCTGGGCAAAGTGTCGTGAATAATCTCCGTAGTGCAAGAAGTTGAATGGGGAGTGATGGCAGATGGACACGTTGAAGAGCTGTTCACGGACGGGAACGCCTGAGGTTGCCACAGCCCAGCAAGGCTTCAACACTTCCATTGATCCGCTCACTACAGTTCTCTCTCCAGCATTGCCTCCGACAGTCTAAGGTGGACATACAGAATTTATGTTCGTTAAACTGAAGATCCATAAGAAGGTCAATGAACCAAAAGCGGTAATCGGTTTGATGTGTGTACCTGGACATGATCGAGTACACCATCTCCGTTTATGTCAGCGTGAAGTCCACCTTCAAGTAGAGAAAGCTGGAGACAGGACGAATTTAAATAAGTTGACAACGTAAATAATGGGTATGTGAAATAATAAGCTTGTTCATGATCTGAAGTCATAGCTACTAGGACCTACCTTGCAAAGAGTTCGACCAGTAGGCAAATGAATAGCTTCAATCCCTTCCTTTTGATGAGCCACAACAACATTAGGTACCCACCAAAGCTTCGTGTAGTTAGTTATAGTCGGAATGTATTGCATACCCTACATTAACATGTTGCTTTGCTATCAGAAACAAATATTGGTATTCTTCATGTGGGTTAGTTTATGTTTTATAAGAGCTGCACCTTCTTGGGTTTTGCCGAGCCAGCATAGCGTGCAGCCTTCCCAATCAATTTTGGAATTTTTTTCGACAAGTCTTTTCCAGCGGGTGTGTGTTCCTCAGGTTTGTGAAACGGATAAGCCGTGGACTTACCAGCCTGCTTCTTCAATGTTTTCCTCTTGTGTCGCCTGAAATGAGCAAGCTCCAATAATGTATCTTCACGTCGGTCCTGATGCAAAAACAACGATGTACTTTGAAACAGTTTTTCTAAGCATATTACACTAACGAAGTACATAGTTCGAGGCATAAGACTTACCCAGTGATGGGGCATGACACTAAGAATTGATTCTCTAAATTCCCTGCACTCAAACTTCAGTCCAGCAAAGCTTTCAAATTATGATATTGCAATAGATATCTCTTAAGAAAGAACTACGACAAGGTTAACTATATCCCTCAGTAATCAGTGGAAAACGAGTTAGTTTTACCTCTCCTGGGTGACGGCTATTTAGAGCATGCACATCAAGCTTGTAATTGTGTTGTGGAATTAATTGTGATGCATCTGAGGTGTGAGCTTCAACATCCTAGATGAGAAGAAAGAAAATATTCTATCTATCTTACAACCAAATTTGTTGCAGGTAAGAATGTAGTTAAGGAATATGTGGAGAAAGAAGTTAGCCAAAAAGAGTAAACAACTAACATCAGTCTTTTTACTCCATCGAAGAACGCCAGTCTTGCCAGCGAATGCATAGACAGAAAAGTGACGCAAGTTTATCGCTCCAGTATCTTCAGAGGCCTGAAAGGAAGCTTTAAGTTCTTTTAAACAGTCCAAACACGGTTCTTATGCACAGTATAACTACAAATGAGTAGCTCTTTCTTCATAAATGTTCAGTTCTAGAGAAGATGCGTACATAAACCATTGATATACACAGCTAAGAAACAGTACAAGGAAGCTCGTACCTGATTCTCAGTAGCACTTCTTCTGTGTTGCTCAGCATTTTTTGCTGTCATGCCAAGTTCCTCAAACGGGTCCATGTGATTCTAAAACGAAAAGAATAATCTATTGATAATAAATATATGGATGATAAATAGGTAATCAACAGAAGAACTTTTTCCTCCAACATACATATGGCTGCATCTCCATCCGTCCACCAACAATAACCAAACCCGTATCACCATGCTTCAATGTGTAATTGCTTATCGAAATTGCTATCTCTCTATGGTGTGCATTATGTGGGAAATCCTCCTGTCATTCCACGAACAAAGGTAAGTAAAAAGAGAACTAATACTACTATACGGAAGTAAACATGTAATGCGGAACGTTAGACAAAGAATGAAGAAGATATAAATAAAAACCTGCAGATTCGTTTCCCACAGCTTATTCAGGTTGTGATCAAAGCAAATCACAGACCAACCTGCGGTAACAACGACCACAACCTGCTTTTGAGGAGTTCCATCTTTATAGTACCTATCAATAACGCCAGTGGCCATGGCCACAGCACGTCTCCCTGACGCAACACGGATCTTATCAGGCAAAAGAGAGATATCCGCAAGAACTCGCGCTTCACTAAAACTTTCGTCCACACGCCTGAAATGAGGCTCCAGGACCTAATCAAAACACACATAAAACAGCAAACCATAAAAACATAAGCACTTGAGCCTCACATCATTGATTGAAATCAGAAAAAAATGTTTACTTTAACAAATAAGAATACCTGAATTTTAGCATCGTTAGTAGCAACGAGGATCTCCTTCTTACCATCACCATTAAGATCAGCAACAATAGGTGGTGGGAGACGATCAGCTTCGTATTTGACTGGGTACTCATCATACAAATGAAACCATGCTTCTTTAAACGCAAAATCTCCGTCGTGCTGCAATAATCAAACTCAATAGATGATTCCATCTGGAAAAAATTGTACAACCTAGCTAAACAAAACCATCACTTATGGGTTGAATTGGGAGTTTAAAATTATACCCACAAAGGAAAATTCAAAGCTTTATCTAGTAAGCAGATCGATCAAGGCTTCTCGAAGTTATATGCTATAATTTGGATTAAGAAAGAGTTAGAAGAAGACGATTTAATGTGTAAATCACCTGAAGAGTGAAGAATATAGCGAATCCAGAAAGCATCAAAATTGCCAAATCGCGTTTCCTCATCTTTGACTCTCCTCTCGAACGAATCAATGAGTATATCAATAGCCGATTTGCATCAGTAGGTAGCAGCACCAATTTCCTCCAGAGCTAAAAAAAAGCCTAAGAAAGAGCGATGATGATGATGAGTCGAGAACTTCCAAACTACGTCGTATTAAACTATCAGACGTTTTTTTACACAGCTAAACAGCCTGCCGTTTTTCATTAATAGTTGACCGAAACGTTATGTCGTTTTATTTTCACTCGAGGAGTGAGTCGAGAGATATTACTATCCTTGAAACGGTTAAAGATATCCTCTGAGAGAATTCGTTTAAACAAGGACCCAAACATGTTCTTTCTTTTACCCATCGTTCGTAATCTTCGTATGATCGAGAGAAGAAAAAAAAAAAAAAAAAAAAAAAATATTCCCAGGAAAAGAGCAGTGAGGAATCACTCTTCTAAACGAGAAGGCAGTGTTGGATCCGATTCATCTTCATCGTTATCGCGTGAACTGGTACGTTTTGATCTATTCGTTATGAATTAAGTTTCGGAATCTAGGTCTGTGAGATGCTTCGATGTTGTTGATTGACTCGTTTGCTAGTTGGAAATTGTGCATCTTCAATGGTGTCTATCTTGACTTCTATGTTCTTTTGGTTATTAACTATGTAGATTTTACTTGTGTATCTTGTTATAATAGGCCAAGATGATCCCCAGTATTGAGAGAACTTGTACATGTCAAACTCAAATCTCAGTTTGTTTTATTGAGTCTTACTTACTTACTTACCTTGAGTTTTGTGGACAGATAGACCTTACCTGGAGTTTGATAATGGGAGGAGAGACAGCTGCAGCTGCAGACTCAGAACATCGGATGATGATTGGTTTTGCAGATTCCATGAAGATTGATCCCAGAAGGGACAGGTTTCCATGCTGCATTGTCTGGACACCTCTACCCTTAATTTCGTGGTTGGTTCCCTTCATTGGCCATGTGGGTATTTGCAGAGAAGACGGTGTCATCCTCGACTTTGCAGGACCTAATTTTGTTTGTGTTGATAATTTCGCTTTTGGATCTGTTTCTCGATATATTCAAATCAAAACGGAAAAGGTTCGTTTTGCAAGAAGCTGGCTTTTCATTTTTCCACCTTGATGCAAACTAACAATTGTAATAACATTACCAGGATCCTTCTTGTTCTTCCGGCTCATGTATGTTCAATGGTGAGAGCAGATATGGGCAAGAAGAAGAGAGTCATGAGAAAGAGCCAACATGGGATGGTGCACTGAGAAAAGGCACACAAGAGTACCAACACCACTCATATAACATATTCACATGCAACTGTCATTCTTTTGTTGCCAACAACCTGAACCGTCTAGGGGAAAGGTCGGGCGGGTGGAACGTGGTGAATCTCGCGGCACTTGTTTTCTTTAAGGGACGTTGGGTGAGCAAAGCGGCTGTAGTAAAGTCCTTGTTGCCTCCGGTCATAGTCTATACTCTAGGAATCTTTCTTGGTGGTTGGACTTTCATAGCTTCCTGCTCTATTGTAGCGGTTTTGCTTCTTGGTTGGTTCATCATTGGAACCTATTGTTTCAAGAAACTGATCCAGCTGTAGATTTGGATTTATTTAAGTATCTGGTTAGAGAGTTATGAATGATGTTGAAGAAATGGGGTTTGAATGTGTGAACTTTTTGTCGGAATGGGACGGAACTAAGGCTGGTTGTGTACAGACAACTCATGTCTACAGAATATTTTTTTACTTGCAATTTTCCTTTGTGTGTGTTAATTGTTACAAAGAATAAATCTGAGTAAGGAGTAAAGTGGTAATATTGATGATTTGGATAAAGAAGGAAAGTAGCAAATATGGTGGGTGTAATTATGGGAAACAAAATCACGCGTCGAATAAAGGAGAAAGAGAAAAATATTGATGGCAAAAACTATGATTGAAAAATGAAAAGTGAAAACTGTAAGGTGACTCTACGAGATACATATTTGAAAAGTGAGCGAGCGCATGCTAAGTCTAATTGAAAACAGAACTGAACAGAGAAAGAGAGACGGAGAGAAGATGGCTACAGAAGAGGGACAAGTGATCGCGTGCCACACTGTTGAGTCATGGAACGAGCAACTACAAAAGGCTAACGACTCCAAAACTCTTGTAATCTCTTCCTTCTCCCAAGTTTTTTTAATTATTTTTGATTTTGTTTTGTTGAGGTATATATGGACTTGTGATTTTGATTTGTTTGGATTTGCTTATGAGTCTTTGATGTCTCTCATATTACCGCTTTGTAATGGCGTTGATTATAGATCATAATGACTAGAGTACAAGCCATATAGATGTTTCTATGAAACTTAGGGACCCGATACATGTAATGTTTTCAATTTTTATGATATGATTTATGAAATGGTGAATGGTTGAAGGTGGTGGTTGATTTCACGGCTTCTTGGTGTGGACCATGTCGTTTCATTGCTCCATTCTTTGCTGATTTGGCTAAGAAGCTCCCCAATGTGCTTTTTCTCAAGGTTGATATTGATGAATTGAAGGTAAATTCGCCCAAAAATCCCCTTTCTTGTTGAGAGAAATTTGGTTTCTTCTATCACAATCCTTTATGTTTTTTTGTTGGAACAGTCGGTGGCAAGTGATTGGGCGATAGAGGCGATGCCAACCTTCATGTACTTCTTGAAGGAAGGGAAGATTCTCGACAAAGTTGTTGGGGCCAGGAAAGATGAGCTTCAGTCTACCATTACCAAACACTTGGCTTAATTAACATTTCTTAAGCATTTATTTAAGCTTTAACCAGTCTTATACCTTAAGATGTTGAATTAATTGCTTTACTAGTATTGAGATGTTAGACGTCGTTCGCCCTTTGTTATGATCCTGGTCTAAACTCATCTAATAATATTGTGCCTAGTGAAATATTTGAATCTTCAAATCTCTTTGCTTTTTTACTTGTTTATACTTTAATGTGTATTAGAAAACTATACTCTCTAGTCTCTACACCTGTCCTTGAAATCTATTTCTAGCAATTTGCGTAAATAAGAAGAGAGCTTTCTCCCAAAGAGAATGTAACTTCTCATGTTGGTAAGATGACTCCGAGCAATGAAGATGAGGAATGTGTTTGGATACCGAGTAACCTGAAAACATGTGGGTTCCAAGGCAGTACGTAAGACCATCGAAGGTTTTTTTTGGGGCAACATCATTGAAGTTCCCTTATGACTCAAGATTGGATTTTTTTTTTCCCTATGGTAATAAATTACCAAAGATCTACAGGAATGACAATAAGTATATATCCACTAATTAACAATGAATTATAGGAACTTTGTTCGTATCTTTTAATAAATAAGATAACGTTTCCGGGAAACTTTAGTCTGATGAATTCGTTTCATCTAAGGAAAGACGAGAAATTGCATCCGCAAATACAACTAGCAAATCCGTAATTAATATATATCCATAAATCTTGAAGGAAAAAATGCAAAAACTTGAAACAGAAACATACCATTCCTTATAAGTTTATACGAAGAACCCTAACTTCAATGAATATCATCGGATTCATACAATAAACTAAAACATCAAAAAAAGAAAAAGAAAAAGAGAAAATCAATTCTCCTAGATTCTCTTCTGCTGATGATAAAAAAACGCAGAGAGAATATCCATGCATCTAAAGTTTCAAAAAAACGAAAACAAAAAATTACTGATTTTCGAATACAAGCAGAAAACCCTAATTTGGTAAAAAAAAAAAAAAGGGTTTTGCTTGATCTCGATGTAATAGAAAAAAAATCCTCTGAAAAAGGTTTAATAATAACCGTAGTTATTATAGCCGCCGGGGAATGGGTATTGCTGAAAAGGTAACATTCCCTGCCCTTGTGGATAGTACCCTGGCCAATATGGCGTTGCTGATTGCCCACCAAAGAAAGAACTTTGATAGTTATTGCAGAAGTTAGGATCATGATGAGGACGATGATGTGTTCCGGTTTTCACAAACGCCATTTCAGCATCTTTGCTTCTCTTCGAACCCATAAGTTTTAGTAGCTTGTTTGGATCTCCTTGACCCGTTACGTATGCCATTCCTTCATCCACGTCTATCCAAAAATTCCCTCCTAAACCATTATGATCAAAAAGAGAACTGAGTCGACCAAAAACATACGATATATATATGTTTATAGATAGAAGAAAGAACCATATTAACCTCTGATTTTCTTGAGGATTTTCGTCATGCTCTTGTGCCATTGAGGGGAGTTGGTGTTCACTTTAAACCCACAAGTCTGCAAGAAAACTTTCGAATATGTAACGAACCGAACTAGCAAATGATAATATGAGACATAATCATATGATTATCGAATGATAGATTGAAAACGGACCAGGTTTTTAGTTGTACGACTTGACGAAAACATGTTTGGTCACCTTCTTGTGTACTCGTAACAAAAAAAATTAAAAAATGAAGCTGTTTATGCTAAAATGAACGAGAGCTAGTGGTATATATTTATACTGGATTGAAGATTTTCATTTGGATTTTTTAACTGTTGTTATAAGGTAACTATATCTATATATTACTAAAATGGTTCCATCTTTCGAGTTAATGTCGTTAATGGTATAATATTTTATTTCCTTATGTAGTATACGTACAACCCCAAATTCTAAAATGGTTATGAAAATTACTATGCAAGTATCCTCCCTCTAACTCCGTAATTACACTACTATATCATTAAGGAATATACACATAAATTCTCGCAATATTTTTTTTTAATGAGACTTGGAGACAATAATATCTCCACTATGTATTGATTTAAAAATTAAAATCAATTATCATAGACAGTCATCGAATACAAAATCACTAATTTGATGTACGTGACATACTGTGAGCCCAATCAGAGTTTATAGGCCCATTAGTGTTCAGGGTTTAGCGAAGAGTTTCTTCTCCGTTCCAAGTTTGGTGAAATTTGGCGAAGCTTGATCGGTAAATTCATCAGCTTTTCGGATCGGAATCTGTTCGCTGATGCTTTGGTGAAAATGGGGTTCGGAGCAATCAGATCGATACTTCGACCATTGTCGAGAACATTAGTTTCGCGTGCGGCCGCCGCTAACTACTCGTCTGCGTCGATTCAAGCTACGAAGCCCGAGTTATGCTCATTCTTCGGTGGATCGACGACTCATTTGAGGTTACCATGGTTTCCATTGACGAACCATTTTCATAGCTTAAGCTTAACTGATACTCGGCTTCCGAAAAGACGACCCATGACTCATCCCAAGAGGAAAAGATCCAAATTGAAACCTCCAGGTTTGTCATTTTTTTTGTCTTTGATGACTAGCTTTGTACCATAAAAATCGAATTTTGATGGGTTATATGTGTTCATTTTTAGTCTGGGGGGGGTGCAGAAATTGATGCTTTGTTTGTGAAATTGTTATTGAGTGTTGTTGTGTTGTGTGATTCAGAACGGAGTTAGTGTAATCTTCATAGGGGTGTTTTGTTTATGTTGTTTAATAATTAGTATTTCGTGGGTTTAGTGTTGATATCGTTTGGTTTTAGTGGATTGTGATTGTGTTAAAAGCTCAACTTGTGTTGTTACTGGTAAAATTGATATAGCTAGAGAGAATCATTGGTTAGGTTTGAATAGATGAATAATAGATTTGAGGACATTTCAGGTCCTTATGCATATGTTCAATATACACCTGGCGAGCCAATTTCTTCAAACAATCCTAAAAAGGGCAGTGTCAAGAGAAGGAATGCGAAGAAGCGCATAGGGCAGCGTCGTGCCTTTATACTGGTTAGTCTGATTTGCTTTGTAGCTTGTTTTTAGAAATTTGATAGCTTTTGATGGTTGCATAGCTTGACATTATTAGCTGAGATATCTTGTGTTGAGAATCCATAGATTGTAGTCATTGTACACACGAGAGAAAGTTTGAAAGCTGAGAATTCAAAAGTAGCCTGTGGGAAATATAAAAGGCTGTATCTCTCTTAGCTTCACTGCTTTGTTTCCATATCTTGGCAAAACAATCTGCAATGTTCCTTATTTTTAGATTGTTTTCTAAGAGAGATATTTCGTTTACTGATAAGATAGAGTTGTCGTGAATGTTTTCACAGTCTGAGAAAAAGAAGAGGCAAGCGCTGGTGCAAGAGGCAAAGAGGAAGAAGAGAATCAAGCAAGTGGAACGCAAGATGGCTGCTGTCGCAAGAGACCGAGCTTGGGCTGAAAGACTGACTGAACTTCAGCAGCTCGAAGAAGAGAAGAAGAAGTCAATGTCTTCTTGAGATTGCTTTCATTGAATCAATAATCCCAAATGACAATCTCTTTTTCTTGTCGTCAGTTAGAATTACTCTTCTTTGTTGTGTTTGGCGTGTTCTCTTAAGAGTTAACTCCCCATTTTGTCAGAAGAACTGAGAGTTACTTGACGTTTCTGTTCTTTATATTCAGTCATGTGTTTCTTGTTGGTAGACATCCTTTTACTTTAAGACAACTCACGAAACTGAAACTCAAGGATTTCTGAATCAGGACGAACGAACTCCACGTGTAACATATCTAGAGGCCTGGTCTCATTCGCCGCCACGACACGTGTATACATTGATTTATCCACTCTTGTAATAAAGTCTTCAGTTTGGTCGCTGATTTTTCTTCCCTCTCTCACAACTATCATCAAGACAAGAAACATGACGAGCTCTGTTATAGAGAAGAAGATAAAGACCAACGGGATTTGGTTAAACGTTGCTGAGAAAGGAGACAAAGAAGGGCCTTTGGTTCTGTTACTCCATGGTTTCCCTGAGACATGGTACTCGTGGCGTCACCAAATCGATTTCTTGTCGAGCAAAGGTTACCACGTGGTCGCTCCAGATCTCAGAGGCTACGCTGACTCCGATTCTCCTCCTAGCCACGAGTCTTACACAGTGAGCCACCTCGTCGCTGATGTCATCGGTTTGCTCGACCACTACGGCACTGCTCAGGTGATAAGTGATCATCTTCTTGAGAATCCAACTTTTAGATTTAGATAGATAGATTTCAGGAAAAGAAAAGCTTACATGTTATTGTTTACTGTTGTAGGCTTTTGTAGCAGGGCATGACTGGGGAGCGATCATAGGTTGGTGTATGTGCTTGTTTAGACCAGACAGAGTCAAAGGTTACATAAGTCTCTCTGTTCCATATACTCCAAGAGATCCAAAACTCAAACCTTCAGATTTTTTCAAAAGTTTTGGAGATGGGTTATACATCTCTCAGTTTCAGGTAAAACCCAAATTTTACTTCCAAGATTTATGATGTTATAGTGTTACTATTATTGTACTCAATTGTCATCGTTGATTCGATTTCTCTGGTTTGGTTTATAAAAGAAACCAGGAAGAGCTGAGGCTGCATTTGCCAAGCATGATTGCTTGACGGTAATGAAGAAGTTCTTACTGATGACAAGAACAGACTACGTAGTTGCTCCTCCTGGTACAGAGATCATAGATCATCTTGAGATACCATCGACTATACCAGATTGGATAACTGAAGAAGAGATTCAAGTGTATGCAGACAAGTTTCAAAGATCTGGATTCACAGGCCCTTTGAATTACTACAGAGCCATGGATCTGTAAGTTGTTCACTTCTCCCTCTCCTACTTTCTCTCACTTTATCTACAGTCTTTATGTTACCAAAACAAGTATTGAGAATGTTTAATTACAGGAACTGGGAGATATTGGCGCCGTGGCAAGACTCCAAAATCCTAGTTCCTACTAAGTTTATAGCGGGAGACAAAGATATAGGAAATGAAGGTCCCAATGGAACAATAGAGTATGTAAAAGGAGAGATGTTCAAGAGTGCTGTACCTAACCTTGAGGTTGTTGTTATTGAGGATGGTCATCATTTCATCCAGCAGGAGAAGTCTCAACAAGTCTCTCAAGAGATTCTCTGCTTCTTAAACAAGTTAAGCAAATCAGAGTAAACTCAGGCCGTTCTTATGGCCCCTTATAGAAGAACCATGATGCTCTAGTCTTAAGTAAACTACTTATAATGTGTATCCAAAAATGAAACCTGAGTGTGATCTCATCAATAATTATGGTTCTGAAAGTATAAAAAGCTCTTAAGTCTTTCTTATGAATAACATGAAGCAAGAGTGTTACATTTACTCCAACTCCATTTGTAAAAAAAATGAATTGGCTCATTCATCTGAGCTTTTCTAACCAAAAGAAAAAAGGATTGCGGTGGTCTACGACGTCGGTTTACAGACAAGGATTATTCTCGGGCTAAGACCCAACAAATCTATATAGGCCCAATTACTTCAAAACTTAACTATAATTACAACAGCACCCCTTAAGTTTTTTGAAGACCTCTTAAATACACCCCGATACTTTTAAATATACATCCACATTCATTAAATTTCGAGAAAGAAATGGTAACTAATGGAGTTGTAACGTCAAAATTTCATTGCGGAGAATAGGAACATTCCAAATTCATTAGCAAATTCAGTTGCAATAAAAATCAATATGTTTTTGGGTAAACCATGCAACCACCAACCAAACTCATAAGTTAATTAACAAATAAGAATAATATTACACAAATCAAGACTAATATTAATCAAACCTAAATTACTTAAACATCATGGTTAACCCTCCGGCAGGTCCTCCGGATCTCACCATCCGTCCCCAACAACGGTGAGATGTTCCCCATCTTCACGATCGACTTGGTGAACTGCTCAAAAAAGGCTTCATCATTCTCCGCGTAAAGCTTGACCATCTCCATGGACTCACTGCTTTGCGTGAACAAAACCTCATCAGAGTTTAAGAGTCCTCTAAAGTCCACCAGATTCTTGAAGTAGTAATTGTCAAACTTAGTAGGCGTCACGTAGTCAAGATTAAAGAGTTTCTGGTCCTCCCCCGAAATCGGACATCCCTGCTGCAACATATAGGCGTAGTTTTGATTCAAAGTCTGGTCGGGGTCATTGTTTCCAGAATGGTTGTATAACCTTTGTCGGAAATTCAAGCACCTCGAGTTTCCTATCGTGTGACTCCCTACATTTGAATCATATTTATAAGTTTTAGAATTTATAATTTATCAATAATATTATGTTTTAGCTTGTATCTTTAGATGGGTTAACTTTTAACTATCCAATAACAATTACACATCGTTATTTTAAACATTTAATTATTAAAATCAATGGCTTCAAGAAACATAAATAAACTCAATATACTTAAACTAACCACAATTACAACAAAAAGAAACTTTTGTAATTCACTCAAAAGTTATTATAAGATACCAAATTGGTCGAGTGTATATATATTAGGGACGAGAAATATACCTAAGAGGGCAACAAGATCGGTGAGATCGAGTCCTTGAAGGTTGAACATGTTGACAATTGTCTGTAACGTGGAATCGGGAAAAGGAATGTTCTCCATGGAACCACTCAAGCTTGCTTCTCTTGCATCTCTTCTTCCAAGATATACTTCCCAAGTCGGTCCACCACACTAGTGTAGATTATTAAAAAATCAACGAGTGTTTGTTACAATTACGCACAATTATAAATCGTAATGATATGTGTTAGGAGGATTGACTTACAATTGCAACGGAGTCTCTAGCAACGAGAGCCAAGATATCGGCACAAGAAACTGTCTCAGGACATTCATATTCCAAGGCAGACTTAATCTCGTCAATGACTTCGAAACCTCGAGCAGAGTCTCGATTTGAAGTTGATCGTTTCTCGCTTTCTATGGTTCCACTACTGTCCAAAAGAACGGAAGCATCACATCCCTGCACCAACCAAAGTATGTATAGTAAGACTGAACATATCTCCTTATTTATGTCAAACATTGTATATTTGAAGAATAGAGTAGCTTTTGTCAAACATTGACGAAACAATCATGGAAATGGAGCCTAAGCAGTGAGGCAGCCATGCGAGGGTCAATGGAGTATGCTTTGGCGACGAAGACTTGAACGATGGCTTGTGCTTTTGGGCAGGAGTTGTCGTAAAACCAAGGGGAGAGAGAGGCCGCGCTTGTGCATTCATGTGTTCGATAACACATAGAAAGAGGTAAGAGCGCAGCAAGTAAGAATTGAGCGAGAACAATGCACACCATTGACTTCACCATTTCTGTATTCAATGGGACTCTTAAGGATGATTGGGAAGTGATGATTGCATGGTTGAATAATTTATAGAGGAAGGTGTGACAGGTATGAATGTTACGTACAACACTCACATATTATGTTCGTTACATCTATATATAGTTTCCATATTTCTCGTTCTTTTCTGTATTCCTTCGTGTTGGGAATAGAAAATGTCAATATCACCTTTGTTATTTTAAATGGAAATATATCGATGTATCGTGAATCGGCCCGTGTGCTAACATTACCTAAATTTGTATCACTTGAAACAATAGAAGGCTTGAGCCATAAATGATTCGAAAAAGAGAGGCTTATATTTATTCCATTCAACAAACATATATAGGCGTAACGACCCTTGTGTTAAAAGAGTACGTCATATGCATTGTTCTTAATAAGAGCCACACTAAAACATTATTGTGAAATGAAAATATATAGTACCATATAACATATACGCAAACAGGTTGATAAAAGTGAATCTAATGATGACCACCCGGGAGCTTCTCTTTGATCTTTTCCATCATGCCTTTCTTCTCGTGGTGAACGGTGGTGCCGGTATCATAGGCCGTCGTGGTGGAACCTAAAGAAGTCTTGTTGGACTCATGATGACCCGGCAGCTTGTCTTTAATCTTCTCCGTTATTCCCTTCTTCTTCCTCCTCCTCCCACCTAGTCCATCGTCCTCCTTCATGCATGCACACACACGTGACAATTAGTAGAACATCAACAAAAAAAAAAGCAATAAGTTTTTGCAACACTTTCCCATATTTGAAATTCGAAGTATTCATGTTGGAAGGTTGCGAATATTATAAATTTTAAATTTTACACGTATGTATTTGATATAAGCAAAGCAAAAGTACTCTCGCTCCTTTTTTAAATTTTACTTTTTAAAAATAGACATTCTTGGAAATAATTAGGTGAAGTCAAATTAAATGAAACAATTTAATATATTTTGGTGATATAGAAAGTACATTAAATATCGCAAAAGCAATTGCAGAAAACAGAAGTATACGTACCGAGCTAGAGCTAGAGCTACTCCCAGAACGGTGAAGCATGCCACTCAAACCACCACCTTCAGCGATGACTGGACCTGCAGTGGTAGTTGAAACTGGATTACCGAATTGGTCAAGCTGTTGGTGAGTCTGCTGAGCTCCGGATTGGTTTTGGTAAGACTCCATTTTCCTCTTACAAGTTACAATTGAAAATTCAACCTTTTTTTTTAACTATAGACGAAACTATTCTTGACGATATTCAGACTCTTTTGAATGATTCTTTTTTTTTTTTATATAGAACCGCAACTTTGGATAGGGCTCATAATCACACATACTTAAAATAATTTGTGTTGATTACGAGCGACACACGCGGCGATTACGTAAGACGTTGGTATTGTCAATTGTGGTTGGTATGACACATGTCCGTTACTACTAATCCACCCACCTCGTTTAATTAATCCCTTTAATAAATATCTTATTTTGGACTTTATGGTCCTGCATGCAATAAAACAACACTCCATATTGCTAGCAAACGCCGTCGTTTCGTTTGTGTTTCTTGTTCCACCTTTGATGTTCTATTTTTAAATTTTAGGATTTAACACATTTACACACACATGTAACAATAAGAACAACGAATAAGTTTTCTCAAATTCATCTTTGTTTTTAATTAAGCAAATACATGTAATTTGTGTTTGTTACCGTTGGGATCAAATAAAGGAGAGGAGAGTAAGAGAGAGATATACAAGTCAATGGATAAATTTGGTACTTTAATTCCTCATACATACTGTACTTTGTATCCACTTTTAAATTTAAAAGGTTGTGGTTGTCTGCTCTCTCAATGGTTTTTTACACATGTCTAGTTTCTTCCAAGTTCCTTTCAGCTTTAGTTGCTGAAGTATCTTTGGCTTTTTAGTTTTTTTGGGGGTCACAGAGTAGTTCATTCCCCCTGATAATAATGTTCAATTTCGATAAAATAATTCACATATTATCATAACATAAAAAACCAACTATATATAAACGAAATCAAAAGTGGAAACTTCATATTAAATCAACGACCGAATCACATACATATACGCATAAACGCGCTTTATTTAAAAGCATCATATTAAAAAAACAATACAATACAGGTCCAGGATACTTAATTATTCTCAAATTAAACAACTTGTTAAAATGATTCTAGTTTAGTGACTACCAGGAAGCTTCTCTTTGATCTTATCCATCGTACTCTTTTTCTCGTGGTGAACAACTCCAGTATTACCATAACCCGTAGTGGTTCCAGTTTGATGGGTTCCATGATGACCAGGCAACTGATCTTTAATTTTTTCAACTATACCTTTCTTCTCGTGGTGAACTACACCAGTGTGTGTAGCACCATGACCCGCGTGAGTACCAGTTTGGTGAGACCCCTGATGACCTGGAAGTGTCTCCATAATCTTCTCCGTCATCCCTTGCTTCTCGTGGTGAGCACCGCCAGTGTTACCATAACCCGTGTGGGTTCCAGTCTGGTGTGATCCACCATGCTGGCCTGGCGTCACCTGATCCATAATCTTCTCCGTCATCCCTTTCCTCTCGTGGTGAACACCGCCAGTGTTAGTAGCACCGTAACCAGTCTGATGAGTTCCATGCTGGCCTGGCGTCACATGATCTATAATCTTCTCTGTCATCCCTTGCTTCTCGTTGTGAACACCGCCAGTGTTACCATAACCCGTGTGGGTTCCAGTCTGGTGTGATCCACCATGATGGCCTGGCGTCACCTGATCCATGATCTTCTCGGTCATCCCTTGCTTCTCGTGGTGAACACCACCAGTGTTAGTAGCACCGTAACCAGTTTGATGAGTTCCATGATGGCCGGGAGTCACCTGATCTATAATCTTCTCCGTCATTCCTTGCTTCTTGTGGTGAACACCGCCAGCGCTAGTAGCACCATAAGCAGGGTTGGCTCCTCCAGTGTGATGAGGAGCATGATGACCTGGGAGCTTCTCCATGATTTTCTCAGTAATTCCCTTCTTTGGCACTCCGGATTGGTTCTGGTAAGAATCCATTTTCTTTCTTCGACTCAAAATAAACTTCTGACTCTTTTCTTAGATATATAGAAAACTTTGTTTTTTGATGGAACTTAGGACTTTTGATCGATGAAGATTAAATGAGCTCTTGGATGATACTTTTATAGAACCGCAATTTTCATTTTGGATAGGAATTGAGCATCAGATTCATATTAGATATTTTACTCCATCTGTGTTGGCCGACATAAAAAGTGTCATTAGTTAAATCTGTATTGATTAAGAGTGAGACACATGGCATGTAAAGACGTCGGCGACTCGGCGTAGCGTAGTAGTGGTTAGCGACCGACATTTAAAAAAAATTAGCTTAGCTAGGCCTTATGGGCCATTAGATATGAAAAGGCCCATTATTCATTTTTAATCTAACGAAACGCAGTCGTTTGGTTCTTGTAACTTACCTTTGTATTGTGTTCATCTTTTGATTTTGGGATTTTTTTTTTTTTTTTGTTTTTTTCCGCTCCAGATTTGAAATTGTTAGAAACAAAAAAAAACTGAAAAAGCTTTGATTTTGATTTCTCAAGCTGTGTATTTTCTTCTTCACATCGGGGAGGAACTGGAAAAAGGTATGATCTTTGGAGCTTTTAGTTTTCTTCTATCTCTAAATCCTAATATTTTTATTGTTGTTTCTGATGCTATTCGTGTTGTGGAATTTTTTGGGTGCTAAAAGATGGATCCGGATGCAGTCAAATCGACCCTTTCGAATCTAGCATTCGGAAATGTAATGGCTGCAGCTGCTAGAAATTATCAAAAGGTAAATAAATAATTTTATCTTTTGAGTTTTTGGTTTAAAGCCATCAAATGCAATTTCCTAGTTGCCTTATTCTCAAAATTTTGGAAATTGTTCGATCATATATGCTTTTGGTAAGTTTATTTCATTACGTATATGAGATTCAAAGAATTGATTCATCTATGTTAAAAGCAAATCCATTGTTGAAATGGTGTTTGTTTGATGTCTGCCCAAGTGATAGACTTTGATGAGTTATATGGGCTGTGTAGATAACCTGTGAGTAGAGTACTTGTATGTTTTTGATGATTTGTTTATACGGATTTGTAGGAAGTTCTTGCAAATGAGAAAGCGCAAGGATCAAAACCTGTTAATGAAGAGGTTGATCTTGATGAACTTATGGATGTAAGTGCAATGTTCGCTTGTTGGGCTGTTTTATTTTGTTTTGGGTGTATTGAGATTTTCAAGCTTCTATAGTAGACTTACTTGTTTATGTGCTGTAGGATCCAGAGCTAGAAAGATTGCACGGTGATAGGATTGCAGCACTTAAGGTTATAACTTTGGCATCATACTGTATAATTAGTTGTGTAGGTATCTGTATGAACTAAACCTTCTAAGATTCTAACTTGACAGAGAGAAGTTGAGAAGAGAGAAGCGTTTAAAAGACAAGGACATGGTGAATATCGAGAGGTAAGCGAAGGAGATTTCTTGGGTGAAGTCACCAGGAGTGAGAAGGTGATATGTCATTTCTACCACAAGGAATTTTACCGGTGCAAGTAAGATCTCCCATCAGCTTATTTTTTTTGTTCGTCTTCTGATATGTGAGCTCGTAACCAAAGATATGCACTCACTGCATCATTGTAGGATTATGGACAAGCATCTGAAAACTCTTGCGCCTAGACATGTGGACACAAAGTTCATTAAAGTGGACGCAGAGGTTAGTGTGAACCACTTGATTAAAGTTAGAGAAAAGGAAATGGCTTTTGACCAATCCTTTGCTGAAGCTAATGCTTGGTTGACATAAATGCAGAATGCTCCTTTCTTTGTCACAAAGCTTGCAATAAAGACTTTGCCTTGCGTTGTTCTTTTCAGGTTTCGCCTCTTTCTTCTATTCATTCTTACATACAGGGTTTGTTGTTAGGTGTATACTGATAAAGTATGTGTTTCTTTATCATTCTTAGCAAGGGAATCGCGATGGATAGGCTAGTTGGGTTCCAGGATCTGGGCACCAAGGATGATTTCACCACGAATAAGCTAGAGAACGTTCTGGTTAAAAAGGGTATGCAGAACCTCACACCCACTTTTCTTTTATAATTACAGCTCAGTTAGAGAACTGTTACTTATGCAAAATCTTTAACAGGAATGCTCAGCAAGAAGAAGAAAGAGGAAGATGATGAAGATGCCGAGTATCAAGAGAGCATACGGCGGTCTGTCAGGTCCTCAGAGAATCTGGACTCTGATTCTGACTGAGCAAGGAGTTGCCATTGCTGCTAGTCTCTGTTTTGCCGTTTTGCTCTTTTGTTATATGTTTTACACTTTTATTAGAAAAGAAAACTTTGATATGAAATCCAAACGGTCAAATGCTACATTACATTGTATCAACGTATATGTAATACATCAACTTATTGTCGCTGATTAATAAACATTGATCTATTTGCTTAAACCGTGCCATCAGGTTCTGTGCGTTGGTGTTTTCGTCCACACTCCACCTCTAAAGCCGACATCTTCGATCGGGAAAGACTCTAGCTCTGGACACCAGTTTGCGTTAACGCTTCTGAGGTAGGGCATTGACCGTTGCAGTACTTCCCAGTCCATGTCTAGGTCTGACAGTGAACTTAACATCAGACCTTCGATTCTCCAGTGAGTATTATTCTCAATCCTCCAAAACCGTTCATGCATTTTCACCAAGTTGCCTGAGCATATTGACATGTACCTCAACATCGGAAGCTTGTGAGGACTCAACCACGATGGACTCGACTTTCCAGGATAGAACTGTAGAGAAAGCTCATGGAGCTGGTGTGGAGGAGTGAGCGCATCTATTTTGGTTATTAGATAATCGCCGTAGCTGTCGTAGCAGTTGATCGAAATGGACATGAGTTTGCTAAGGTTTATCAAAGAATCAAGCTCCTCATCTTCGATCTGATCGCCATGAGTCAGAGAAAGACCAAGTTTTCTGAGGTTTGTGAGGTTTCTCACTTCACTGAGCTTGCACCCATTGTTGGACCTTGCTGGCTTAAATCCCAACAGTACTTCGAGGTTCACGAGACTTCCAATACCCTTGGGGAAGCACTCAAGTGATCCACAATTCGTCATGTCAAGTACAAGGAGTTTCTTGAAAAAAACAATGCAAGGTTGAAGTTGTTTCAAATTCTGACAGTAGCTTGCGTCTAGAATCTGTAGATTGCGGAGATCTTCCATGGAACGAGGAAACTGGATCAACGGATGTGTGTTGCTCAAACTAAGACATGCCAAGTGTTGAAGGCTCGCAATCTCATCCAAAATCTCAGACAGAGGAGCATCAAATATCGATTTTGAGATATCAAGAACCCGAAGGTACTTGCAATCTGTAAATTTTTTAGCTAGGTCTGAGTTGAGCTTGTTCACCTCACCTGTTTTAGTTGTTGACACTACGCCTCTCAGCTTATGATTAACTTTGATCTGCTTCTCATTAAAGTTTCCACTAATCCCAAGGTGACGACAGTTGAGGCCTTCCTGGTTAGAGAAGGAATCATTCTTCGCTATCTCGATCACCAAATCACGAACCATGTCATGAATCTTGCAAGTGATGATGGTTCCGCTATAGGTTTTGTCAACAACTTCTATTAGACACCTGTTTGTGAGCCCGGAAAAGCAGTCTTCTCCAGATTCAGTTGCAGATCTTCCATTTCTCCACATGACAAAACCTTCTCCAATCCATCCGTGTACAAGCTGCTGTTTCGGTATAACACAGTCTTCCGGATAGAGAGAGAGCATGAGAAAGCATGCTTTAAGGTGGGAAGGGAGTTCGTCGTAACTTAATTGCAGAGAAGACATCACATTGTCAGTTTCAGAACTGTTTCCTCTGAGCTCATCTTGAAAATGTTCTGCTATTCGTCTCCATTCATGATAGACATGGTCTTTGCACAGAAGCAACCCACCAACCGCTTTTATTGTCAATGGCAAGCCTTTGCATTTTGTTACAATCTCCTTGCCGACATCCTCTAGCTCGGGACGCTCACAAGTACCGTTATTTGCTGCAAATGCCACCTTACAAAACAGCAGCCAACTGTTATCAGAACTGAGGAGCTGTGGACGGTGAGTCTTGTCTCTGGCCTGAACCTTTACCGCAACAGATTCTGACCTTGTTGTCACAATGACGCTACCACCTTGTCCTCTAGGCAGTCCTTGGTAGATCTTGTCCCACCAACTCAAGTTCTTGTCCCATACATCGTCCATCACAATTAAGTACCTTTTCCCCAAGAGATACTGCTGGATTTTTCTCAGCAATGTTCCAAGATCATCACCAACACTCGCGTCCCCCAAGTTCCGCAAAATGCTTCTCATGATCTGTTCTTCAGTAAAAGTTTGGGACACAGACACCCATATCCTTCTTTCGAAACGATGTTCGATCTCTTTGTCATTGAACACTTCTTGAGCAATGGTAGTTTTACCTAACCCTCCCATCCCAACAAAGGCCATTACCAATAGCTCGCTCTCGTTTGATCGAAAGAGCCATTCCTTGATTTTTCTTTTATCTCCTTCCAAACCAACCACTTGAGTATGATCATACACCGGAGAGCTCCACCGATCAGTTCCATTATCTCTTCCAACATTGCTCGGCGTTATGAATTCAAAATAAGGCTTCACTTGCTTCTTCATCGACTTTATCCTCTCATTGATCTCTTTCAAACGTTTGCTTTTCTTGTACTGCAACGAAACCCTGGCAGGATAAAACCGCCAAAGCCACGCGTTGGAGGGCCTTTGCTCGTTCCCGTGATCATCACCATCATCATCACCAGCCGCAAGCTGACAATCCGCGAGTATGTCCTCAGCTTCATAAACCAGCTCTCGTAATTCCACCACGAAGTCACGCAGCACGTCGTTAGTTCTCTTCTTCCTCTCTGCATCCTTGAGAAAAGACAGCATATATTTCAACTCAACTTGCAAATCTTTTAACTGTTTTCCGTATTCAGATACGGTTCGACCTTTTTCTTCGAGGATGTTCAATGCTTTCTCTAGACACACTGTTACAACAGCGTCCACCATTTTCTCAGACACCTGCAACCTTCAGAAAATATTCCCAAGCAAAAATTTCAATCGCTTATGTGTTTCATTAGATCGGAATTTCTAAAAAATCAATCCACCAACGACTTATAGAATCTCAGTAGTAACCAAAGACTGGATTAATCTTTAACTAATCCGTAGTTTCTCAAGAACCATGTAGAATCCTTAGAAAATTGAAATGAATCTAACCAAAGTAAAGTCTATCTCATGGTAAGAGAACACTTACAAGGAAGTGACTTAGCCGATTAGGATCTGAAGCTCCTGATCTTTGGATCTTTTGCAAACTTTGTTTTCAGGAATGAGCTTACAAGACACTTTATCGAATTTGAAGTCAACGGTTTAACAATTATAAGTCAACAGTCAACCAAACTCGTTTTCTTTTTATCTTTTGTCGGAGATAGGATTTATATAGTTGATAAATTCAATAAATCTCTGACCTCATAAAATAATATCATCCGTAACATTTTTATAACATCATAGTGTTAAACAAAGAAAGAATAGAAATTGTCTTTGACATAACAAAAATAAAAGAACTACTCAAATTTTTAAAATTATTTATTTTTGGCCTTTAGCTTCATCATTTACAACTTTTCTTGGCTTTTAAGAACTCAACTAGTCCTTGGAGTACCTTATCCACAGAATCACTCCTCATCAACTGTTCAGCTACTTCAGCTGGCGTAACTTGTGTTTCTCGGATCAATTCCTCAATCTGCTCGAAAGTTATATGATCATCAATCTCGAGATAATTTGAAGCCAAAACCTTAAAAGCAGCTGGTGTGCAATACGACATGTGAATGTGCATGTCCATTCGTCCTGGCCTCAACAATGCTGGATCCAATCTTTCTCTGTAGTTAGTTGTGAACACTATGATCCGCTCGTTACCACAACTTGACCATAGTCCGTCTACAAAATTCAATAGACCAGAGAGTGTCACCTGAAAAACGACCAACCAAAACATTAGTTAATTATGAGTTTAGGCAAAGAAGCAAGACATACAAACATTAAAGTGATAGTGAATATCCAAAAATGCATCACCGCTTTATACAAGGTATCGTCGTTGTCATCTTCAGTAGTGCGATTTTTGAACTCGATTGAACAGTCGATATCTTCCACAACTAGAATGGAACGGTTTGCAGTAGACATAAGTAAAGTCCGAAGCTCAGCATTGCTTTTAAGCGAAGTGAAGTCTAAGTCATAGATATCAAAGTTAAGATGATTAGCTATGGCTGCGATCAAGCTTGATTTGCCAGTACCGGGTGGACCATACAACAAATACCCTCTCTTCCAAGCTTTTCCAACCCTCCCGTAAAAGCCTTTCCGCTGCACGAATCTATCGAGATCCTCCACCAAGTTTCTCTTAACCTCGGGATCCATGGCGAGAGTGCGAAACGTGGAAGGATGGTCGAGAGTCACAGAGGTCCACTCCACCGAGTAAGAATCAACGGTGAAGATCTTCAAAGTCTTACGGTTTTGTTTCATCAACGCAGCTTGTTCCACCACGAACGGTAAGTAAGATTCAAGAACCACGTTCTTGAACTTCTTTCGGAAACTGAGCTCGTAACTACGCACTTCAGATCTCAAAGTGGAGTTGAGATCCCGCGGGTTACGAAAATCTTTTTTGTCGACATGGCGACAAACAAGGATCCAACTGAGCTTGACGCCATCAAAAGTATCCACAACTTGCTCATCACGTTCGACAGAGACACTGTAATGGCTCTGTTTCTCATGCTTGTTCACTTTGATTCTTCTAGTGGAATTAGATATCTTGGTGGCGAGGTAAGCCTCCGCAGCCTCAAACACTTGGTTGTGTTCATAACCTCCGAACTCTTCAATCACAGCAGTCATCTCAAAAGAAAAGTAGCTGAAGAATCTGCGAAAGCCGTAAGAGATAAACTCATGAACCTCGCCTGGCATGTATTCTTGAACCACTGATCGAGCTAGCATCGCGGCTGCAGCCACCGATACAACTGCCGTGAGAGCTGTTTTGGCGGTGGCTAAGTGAGATTCACTAGAGGATGAAGCAGAGGAACTCATTGCCCTTTCAATAAGAAAACAAAAAAAATTAGAGCCACTAACCAAGAACTAACCTAATTAAAAAACAAAGGTTAAAAAGGTTTACGTGGTAAATAAGTCTGATTCGACTAATAAAACGATGCTATGATGTGTACTAAAATTGAAATTCTAACAATTCAAAAAGAAAGAATTGATACCAGCACTTGTGCGATCTCACTGAACGAACTTTCACGATACCTCTCAGAAAATTAGGGATGAAGATGATTCTTTAATTGTGAAACGAATTGTATATAGTGGGCCAACATCTACGGCCCATTTGTTTTTTTTTGTCGTCTTCAATCACCGACCATGGAGGCCCATTCGGTAAGTATAGTTTCAATGACTTTATAGTTTCTTAAAATACGTAAGCTATTTTTTTTTTTTGACAAATTAACTCTCTTTTTTCAGAAAAAAAATTTCTCTGTTTGGTTAAGGGCAATTCTTCTTATCAATACCACTAAAATAAGTTAATTTTTCAAACACACTATTATTAGTTTTATTTTCCAAAAATACCATTTTTTCTTTCCTAATCCCAATAGTATATTAATGAAAATGTCTCTCATTCAAAACTTATTGATACTAATTAATATATAAAAATGTATAGAAAGATATAAACCATTTTTTTTTGCTAAGCTAGAAACTATTTTTTTTTTGTTGCTTTTCATGAAATAAAGAGTACGTACGTACGCATGGGAGAAGATATAAATAGGAACGGTTTATTTAAAAAAAAAAAATGTTCCAAGTAAAAAAAAAAACAGAGAGAAACATTGCTGAGAATTAGCTTATTCATCAACCTTTTCGTTTTTTCTTCACAACCGAATCTTTTTTCTTGTTTTTGGTTTCCTTGTTCTTCGCTAGTTGCTCCTCCAATTCTTGCTCTTCCTTTTTGGCCTTATCTTGTTCCATTTTGACCTTCTTGGCTTCCAAAAACTCGACCAAACCCTCAAGAATCTTATCAACAGAGTCATTCCTCATAAGTTGTTCCGCCACATCTGCTGGAGTAACCTCTATGGCCTCAATACATTCCTCGACCTTGGTGAAAAGCGGGTGCTCATTAATCTCTAGATAGTTTAATGCAAGAACCTTGAAAGCACTTGGCGTGCAGTACGACATGTGAATGTGCATATCCATACGTCCAGGCCTTAACAAGGCCGGGTCGAGTTTCTCTTTGTAATTTGTTGTGAATATTATGATTCGTTCTTCCCCGCAGCTTGACCATAGACCATCAATGAAATTTAGCAGTCCAGAGAGTGTCACCTTCTTCTTTCGTGATTTCACAGGAGCTTCTTCTTCGTCATCAGATTCATCAGCTGCCCTATTATTCAGTTTGACCGAGCAGTCAATATCTTCCACAATAATAATCGAACGGTTAGCAGTGGCAATCAACAACTGCCGTAGCTCACAGTTGTCGCGAACCGCAGTTAACTCTAAGTCATAAATATCAAAGTTGAGATAATTGGCCATGGCTGCGATCAAGCTTGACTTCCCTGTGCCTGGTGGACCGTATAACAAGTATCCTCTCTTCCAAGCTTTACCAACCCTCTTATAGTAGTCGCTCCGCTTTACGAACTTGTCTAGATCTTCCATCACACTTCTCTTGACATCTGAATCCATTGCTAGCGTCTTGAAAGTAGAAGGATGGTCAAGGGTAACAGAGGACCACGTGCCTGAGTACCAGCCTCTGTCGAGAGTGAAGATCTTGAGCTTTTTCTTCTCTTGCCTCATTAACGTGGCTCTTTTCACTATGAATGGCAAGTAAGATTCAAGGGCTATGTCTTTGAATTTCTTAGGGAAGTTGAGATGGAACGATCTGACCTCAGATCTGACTTTGTTTGACTCAACATGGCGGCAACGGAGGACCCAACGGAACTGGACGCCGTTGAAAGTGTCCACAACTTCCTCGTCACGTTCCACGGTGACGTCGTAGCTTTTTTCTTTGGCGTGTTTGCTCACTTTGATTTTCTTGTTGGAAGGAGAGATCTTGGTGGCTAGATAGGCCTTGGCAGCCTCAAAGACTTCATTGCGAACGTATCCTTCATATTCTTCGATGGTTATTGTCAATTGAGAGGAAAAGTCAAGAACGAAGCGGCGGCGGAATTCATCTGAGATGTAGTGTCGCACCTCGTGAGGCACATAATTTTGGACTAACGATCGAGCCATTACCGCGGTTTTGGCGACCGAAGTTGCGGTGGTGAGAACTTTCGAAACTTGTACCGACTTGGTTTTTTCTAGGATTTGTGCAAATATATCTGGATAATTTGCAGCATAAACCGAAACAGTTCGAGGTCGTTTTGACATTCCAAGTGTCGTGTGTCTACCGATACCCACATGCAAACGAGGTGGACAAGAAGGGGATGTTAGTGCCATTGAGACCTGATCTCAAAAACTAATTACGAACCAGTTCGATCGATCGTATCTCTTAGGTTAATTTGCCAAGTTTCTTGGGTGAGAAGAAAAGGTTTCTTCCGTAAACCGTGAACGAGAACGTCTTCTCTCAACGAGGAGGAACTTCCAAAAACTCTTTATATAATAGCTAGGAATTGACAAAAAAAAAAAAAAGATGAAAATAAACACGAAAAGGAAATAACACAAAAAGAAAATTAAGGAAAAAAGGAAGATGATAAAAATAATACAGTATATAGAGAAAAAATAAGAAAATTAAAACATGTACGGCCCATTTAATAAAGAAAGTATTATTAGCGTCAACGTATTGTGTTGTGTGCTAAAATTTATAGCCCATTTAATATCAAGTATAGGTAAAAAGTGGAAGAAAACTCGGTACCTTATTAAGAAATCAAAGTCGTCTTGGATCATATGGATCCGAGGAGCTATGAGTGGTTGATTTTGCAGACTTGAAAACAAATGGGATTCCACTCGGACTCCGCGCTAGGTTAGGTATTAACTCAATTTTTTGTCTCCTTTAATTTGTCTGCATTATTGGTTCTTCTTACTCTGTGTTTTCCTTATTCTTGCCTACTTGCGAGATCTCTAATTAAGGGGGTTTATGCTTTGAATTTTACTTTCTGATTTCTTGATTCATCAGACCGATTCTTGAAATCTTAGGACTAGATTATATAGGAATCTTGAACAGTAACTTTAGTCGATTATGTAGTTTCCAGAAACTGCAAAAGTCTTTGGAGTTGGAATAGAAAGAAATCTGTTTCTGATTAGTGAGAAATTATTATAACTGAATGATCGACTTAATTTAGTGGAATAAAATCATAATAAGATCATCATTCATTATATGACTTAATCCTTGTGTTTTTGGCTATTAATTACTTGAGCTCCTTTGTAATGTTGGATCATCCCAAAATAGATAGACAAATCAACGATTCTTCTCAGGCGATTTAATAATTAAGGTATTGATATATGTTCTGCCAAGTTCATGTTGCTCCTCATGTTTGGCTTTTATCTTGGTCGTTCTCCATCTTCTTGGCTTTTAATAACTCGACCAAACCTTCAAGGACCTTATCAACACGGTCGTTCCTCACTAGCTGCTGCTGTTCATCAACCTCTTCGGTTTTCTTGACTACCAAATGATCTTTTCCCTCGGTGGTCTTTGTCTTGTTCTCCAACTCTTGCTTTTCTTTCTTGGCCTTATCTTGTTCGTTTTCGATCTTCTTGACTTTCAAGAACTCGATCAGACCCTCAAGAACCTTATCAACAGTGTCATTCCTCATAAGCTGTTCAGCCACCTCTGCTGGGGTAACCTCAGTCGCCTCAATACCTTCCTCGACCTTGCTGAAAAGGTGGTGCTCTTTGATCTCTAGATAGTTTGAAGCAAGAGCTTTGAAAGTACTCGGTGTGCAGTAGGACATGTGAATGTGCATGTCCATACGCCCTGGCCTCAACAACGCTGGGTCGAGTTTCTCTTTGTAATTGGTTGTGAATATTATGATCCTTTCGTCACCGCAGCTTGACCATAGACCATCTATGAAATTTAACAATCCAGAGAGCGTCACCTTTTTATACCGTGGATCCTCCATTTCGTCAGGTTCGTCACTAGTCCTATCTTTGAGTTCTAGTGAACAATCGATATCTTCTACAATAAGAATCGAACGGTTAGCAGTGGCAATCAATAACCGCCGGAGCTCAGAGTTGTTGTTAACCGCAGTCAACTCTAGGTCGTAGATATCAAAGTTGAGGTGATTGGCCATGGCTGCGATTAAACTTGATTTCCCAGTACCCGGTGGACCGTACAGCAAGTAACCTCTCTTCCAAGCTTTACCAACTCTCTTATAGTAGTCTCTCCGCTGCACAAATTGGTCTAGATCGTCCATCACATTTCTCTTGACATCTGAATCCATTGCTAGAGTTTTGAAGGTAGAAGGATGGTCAAGAGTAACAGAGGTCCACGCGTCAGAGTAATTCCCATACATGTTTTCAGGGGAGAGAGTGAAGATCTTGAGTGTTTTCTTCTCTTGCTTCAACCACGTGGCTCTTTTCACCATGAATGGCAGGTAAGATTCAAGAGCTATGTCTTTGAACTTCTTGTGGAAGTTGAGCTCGAATGATCGGACCTCAGATCTCAGCGTGGAGTTTAGATCCCGTGGGTTGTGGAAGTGCTTGGACTCGACATGGCGACAATGGAGGATCCACTGGAATTTGACCCCGTTGTAGGTGTCCACAACTTCCTCGTCACGCTCCACGGTGACATTGTAGTTGTTTTCTTTCTCGTGTTTACTCACTTTGATTCTTTTGTTAGAAGGAGAGATCTTGGTGGCTAGATAGGCCTCTGCAGCCTCAAAGACTTCATTGTGAGCAAAACCTTCAAATTCTTCGATGATTATCGTCATTTGGGAGGAGAAGTAACTAAAGATACTGCGGAAGCCATAGGAAATGTAGTTGTGCACCTCGTCAGGCAAATAATCTTGGACTAGCGATCGAGCCAGCATTGCCGTTGCAGCCACCGAAGCCGCGGTGGTGAGAACCGTCTTAGCCGTGGCCAGACGGGATTCCGCGGAAGAAGAGTCAGAGGAGCTCATCTTGTTTTCGATATCTCTTTAGTTTCTGAGTTGTGTTTAATTAACCCCAAAAAAACACAATCAGAATTTATGTATGATAGGTGGGAAGTGGGAACGGAAGACTAATGGACGCAAGGAAGTAGCGAGGATCCTTCCCATTGCCTACTACAACGTGGAAGTTTCTAAGTTATAAAATAACAAATAAAAAAGAAGAAGAAAAGTAAAAGAGTTTTAATGGGCTCCAATGACTTGTTCATGAGGTTTATTTGACTTAGTAAACAAATAAATGATCCGATCCATGCGTCGAACAAAAACAATACTAAAAGAATTAGTAAACAAAGACTGACTTAACGTGTGGATCACTCAATTCTTGTAAAAGCAGTTTTAGAGAAAATGTGAGTCTAGCAGAAAGAAACCGTGTCACTTCCACTCATTTAATCCAATAACGGTTAATAGTGTTTATGCATATAGAGGTTGCATACTGTATACATCAAATAGTAATATACATTACTATTAAATCAATTCCACCAGTTTCTTAAAATTTATTATTTTTCTATCTTCATCTTAATTCTAGGGGTATATATTATTTCTTAGAGATTAGGTTTTATGTTTCTAAAGGCTTCTCTGGTAGAAATCTCCGTTGGTAGTTTTTTGATTTTGTTGACTTGTCCAATTGCTGCCATAAATAACACTAAACTGTGGTGTAGACCATGTGTTTGACGTCAAGATAGAGAGGGACATTGTATATTGGTGTGGCATGTGTTCTTGCTTTTTGCCTTTTCTTCGGGAAATGATTAATAAACTAGTGAAACACCGATGGTTTACAGGACTGGTGAGAGACATACATGAGGGTTGTTCATACTCTTTTTCCGTTTTGGTTTTTGTGGATGCAATTGAGATTTCTCTCACACAATGTTTTTTACTTTTTAATTAATTTACAGCTTACAGAATTGAAAGCTCTATCCTGAGGTATGATTGTGAGATAATTGTAAACGTGCACACATATATCCATCTCTAGCTCTTGTATCATTAGACGCCTGGAAATGTTATTTTGTAGCTAAAGTTGGTGTAGGCTCTTACTGGAAAATGAGTTAATGTCATGCTAATTAAAGACAACTGGTTGTTCAAACAAATTCAGAAACAAGTACCTTGGGATCAATGATCAGAGTCAAGTGGCCTAAACAGAGTTACCTGAGAACGGATGCAAGCAATATCTGCTTCTTCCGCGGAAAGAACAAACACTCATTAAGAGGATCTTGACAAGATTGACTAGTTGTGCATGGTGATGGTGCAGTCACTGTATAGACCAATGCGCCTTTCCCTTGGGGACTAAAGGTTTATTGCACCATCAGCACTACTGTGCCAATCATAATTAAGGCATCATTTGGTAATAGTTTCCCAGCTTCCTTTGAATCAGTCTTGTGAATAACAAAAGTGACAAGTAAAAGATGAAACGAGCAAATTGTTTGAAAACCCTTCATATAATAGAAGACAGAGCAAAAAAACTCAATACGACTAGAATGGATTCGTTATTCATCTGATGTTACATGATTTTCTAAAATAAAACTCGATATCTTATATAATATTATAAGGTTTTTGTCGGCTTTTGCTAATAAGATGACACTTGGCATGTTATCTATCTAATATTTGTCTTCTTTTGTTGTTTGGACCTAATTAATTAAATTTATTTGTATTTTGGACCTAAATAATTAGAAACTCATAAAACAAACAAAATACTTTTAACATTTTCTTTTTCCCTTTTTCAATAAGAACCCTTCTAATCTAAAGCCACCATTTATCAGTTGGTGGTTTCATCATAGGAAAAAAGCTGATCATAGTGTATTCTAAAATTATAAATATGAGTTTCAATCTTATGTATGATTTTTTTTTTATCTCCCTTACGTATGATTAAGAGCAAAAACGGATTCTAAATTATATATAAAATTTATTTCTTGGTTTAAATATTATAAATGATTCATGGACAAAAAAGAATTCTAGATTATGTTAGACTGTGGGATGTTTATGTGTTCTTTAAATTCTCTTATAAATTCATAATTTTTTGGATTTTTATTTCTGCTTAGTTTATGGCCTTTAATGTTATATAATCTAATGGTGGGATGTTTTCTGTAAGTAATTTGATAATTGCTTACTCATTTATTTCCCATTAGATCTTACCAATTTTTTTTCCCAAAAAATAGAATTCATTCTGTTTTCCATGAAATTAGAATTCAATCCCTAATTACTCTCTTTTTAAAACAAATTTTCAGTTACTATTATTTAATTTCAGTCATTAGGTTCCTATAAAAAAATATATTATTTTATATAACTTTCCAAATTTCAATAGGTATTCTTGAATAATTTTAAAATTATTTTTGCAGGTTATCATGGTTTGTTGTTCACATTAATACTACATAGAAAAAAATTATGTGAGAATGTTTGACAAATTTATTTATTCATTAGAGTGTTTATGTATGTCTTTCCTACAATCCTACTCTCCATGAGCCGGTCCGGAAATTTTGGATGTCATAAGCCAATATTTAAAAAAAATCCATTTTTATAATTGTAAACAAAATTATAAAATATACTAATATAAAAAATTATTTTCATATTGTAGTTCGTTTATTGCTTGCACACACGTTTCTTTCTCTTTTCAATGTTTTCATGTTCATTTAAATATTTATATGAAAATAAATATTATATTACCAAATAACTCCATTATTCTTTTAAAACTTTTCAGATATGGAAATTAGAATTCAATCCCTAATTACTCTCTTTTTAAAACAAATTTTCAGTTATTATTATTTAATTTCAGTCATTAGGTTCCTATATAACATTATTTTTATATATCTTTCCAAATTTCAATAGGTATTCTTGAATAATTTTAAAAATATTTTTGCAGGTTATCATGGTTTGTTGATCACATTAATACTACATAGAAAAAAATTATGTGAGAATGTTTGACAAATTTATTTATTCATTAGAGTGTTTATATCTCTTTCCTACTCTCCATGAGCTGGTCCGGCAATTTTGGATGTCATAAGCCAATATTTTTTAAAAATCTGTTTTTATTATTGTAAACAAAATTATAAAATATACTAATATAAAAAATTATTTTAATTATTTTCATATTATAGTTTGTTTATTGCTTGCACACACTTTTCTTTCTCTTTTCAATGTTTTCATGTTCATTTAAATATTTATACGAAAATAAATATTATATTACCAAATAACTCATTATTCTTTTAAAACTTTTCGAATATGGAAACTTTTTTATTAGAGTTAATAACTGAACTTATTTTTCTTACATAAAAAACCTAAAATTTTTGGCCTAAAATATGCCCCAAAAAATGGATGCCCTAATCTTTAACTTCACTTGCTTAGCCTATGGGTATAGCCTTGAACCATGTTTTATTTTTACTTCAGGGTTGTCGTGTTTGTTGGTTGTGTTAATATTACTATGTCATGAGAAAAATGAATCTATATCATGATTTAATATGTTGGGCATTTTAGGTTTTGTTCTTTTCTTATATTTTAGAATTTCATTTTTTTTTCTTTTGGACATTCATGTGGCAAAGCAGGATAAAACTTCTTCTTACTAGACGATGCATAGGAGTTTCTCCATTGTAAATTTAGTTTCTTAGTAGTCTTCATCTTTAAGCAAAAAAAACGTATTTAAAACTATTATAAAAAAGGAAAATTTTATGTTTACTATCATATGCTTAAAAAATCATGTTGTTAAGCTTTTGATGTCTTTTTATATCATGGTACGATATGAGTTGCATATTTCTATACTATATCTGATTAATTTGAGTTCTATAGTGTTGAGTAGTATATGCTAATTGTATATTGGTATCATATATTTTTAAGAATCTTAATATCAAATAGCTTTAGAATTAACCATCTTAGAAATAAAAGAACAAAACAAATTCCTATAACAATTTCCACTTTCACATGTAATAGTTTACTTTCTATGAAATTTTATTATGATGACATTTGACATTATAATATTCTACGGGTTGTCTTCTAAGTAGATATGACAAAATGATTATTCATTTTATTCAATTGCATCTATGATGATGATGAAATAAAACCATTGAATGTTTATAATCATCCAAAAATTAGTGTAATTTTTTTATAACTTTATTTACTTGGATTCATTTTCATTATTGAAATTTCGTAAAAACAATTTTAACTTGTATTAGAATGTATAAATAATAAATTCTATTATGAGGGAGCAATGTGATTGCATTTTTTACCTCACTAAAAATTAACTGGTAAAAATATTTATTAAGTTCATTTTTGTTTATCTAAATTTCATATTAAGATTGTATTCATGTAAATTATATTCTAAAATTACATTTTCAGTAGATTTCGAATTGGTAATAGAAATTGTGCAAACTCAAGCGACAAAAGAAAAACGATGGTGAATGGTGAAGACCATCTGCATTGGTAGTTTGTTCTAGAGTTTCTAATAATTAAAATAAATGAAAAAGAATAATATTATTTAAATTGAAAAAGAGAAAATTGATTCTCAAGGTTTAACATATAATGACACATGTCATTATCTAAGTAGCTAGATTTTATTATAATAAACTAAATCCACAAAAATCTAAAATCTTAGTTAAATAGTTTATTTTGTTATTTATAATTATTAAAAATTTTAATAGTCATAAAATAAAATTAGCTTTCTAACAAGTTCCAATATGCATAATTTTAAACAATATATTTAATTATGTAAAATTAATATTAGTTGATACAATAAAAATATTAGTATGATTAAACAAATTACGAGAGTTGTAAAAAAAATTAGTATCGTGAAACTTTCTTAAACTATATTAGTATATATAATTTTATTATTGATAATACATATATGATATGAAAAATAACTACTTAATAGAATTAAATATAATTAATAATCAATTTAATATGTTTTAAATTACTAATAATTTTGTATTTATTATTTAAGATCAAATGCAAAGAAAAATAACAAAATAAGTATTCAAAGAAAATTATATTAAAAATATTAAGTTACAGAATTAATGAAAATATTATATTGACGAGAAACTCACCAATGACCACACACTATAAGAAAAATGTTCTCAAATTTCTCTACATTAAAAAATAATATTATACAATGAGAAACTTAATGAGTTTTTAATTAATGCACAGACTCTAATATGTATTGAAAATCTAAAGAGAGAAAAACCATAAACTCTACCATGCAATCAAAATTTTCTCCATGTACTACTATATATAAAAGGAAAACTCAAGTAACACTTAATAAATAAACCCAAAAAACTAAAATGATCAGTATATTTTTAAAATCATAAAAATAATCATTGCTGAATAACAAATAAAAACTAATAATTTCCAAATTTCTAAAATTGAACAACACTATAACCTAAACCGATTAAACCGATGACTTCTAGTATATATATATATATATATATATATTATTTTGTTTCTAAGCTTGACAAGTCTCTTACCAAAAACTTAATTATTTGTTTAAAACTATTTAAGCTAGTAAATAGAATCTATGCATCACACGATAACATATGACATAATTTATAAAATTCGGAACAATATCTGTGATACAGACATTACAAATGAACTCTTAGAAACTTGACATATTATTTCAATATCATGTTTATATCACATCACCGACTTATGATGGACGATAAGGTAACTTGATTTATGGATGTAGACTCTTTGACCGTCGACGAGGAAGCCATGTCGCTGAGAAATCTAGCATAAAAATAGTTTGGCTTCTTTGGTATAGGAATTTCCATCATCGTGGTTGCGAGCAACTGTCGTCTACATCTTGTTGAACACAGAGTAGAGCAACTTGTATACATCTCACGACCTCCTCTTCAACCAGTGAAGAATCTACAAAGTTCGGATCAACAACCTGTAAACTGTTCCCCTCATCAAAGTGCCTCCATACCTTTTACAAGATAACAAACCACATATTTAAAACTTTTGTAACCTTTTTGGTATTAGAACATCTATATATAATAGCAAACCCACTTTTGGGGGTCAACTTTAATCTAATGGATGAGATTGTTTCTATTATCTTATCTAACGGTTTAAAATTATTGATGATCCCGATAGTTGCAAGTTTTTTTTTCCAATAATCGTGTTTCTTCGTCGTACCTCCATCTTTTAAAAATCGCACCTATTAAACCTTTTGTTAATGATCTCAAAAGTTGCAATGTTTCGGTCCAACAATTGTGTTTTTTCGTTGCACCCCCAGCTTTCCATGTTGGCACCCGTTAGTTTTCACACCTTTTTTTTACACCTATTTATTTATATAAAGTTGCAATGTTTTGATCCAACAATTGTCGTACTCCTAACTTTCAATGGTTGCTAGTTAGTTTTCACACCTCTTTGTTTTGATATATATACATATTTTTATGGACTTTGAAAAAAGTTTTTGTTCTTTGAGTATTGTTAATGATCTCAAAAGTTGCAATGTTTTGATCCAACAATTGTCGTACTCCTAACTTTCAATGGTTGCTAGTTAGTTTTCACACCCTTTTGTTTTATACCGCTTTGTTTATATAAAGTTGCAATGTTTTGATCCAACAATTGTGCTTCTTCGTCGTACCACTAGCTTTCAATGGTTGCACTTGTTAGTTTTCGCACCTTTTTGTTTCACACATTTGTTTCACACTTCTTTGTTTTCTTTGTTTTTTTTCCAATAATCGTGTTTCTTCGCCGTACCCCCATCTTTTAAAAATCACACCTATTAAACCTTTTGTTAATGATCTCAAAAGTTGCAATGTTTCGGTCCAACAATTGTGTTTCTTCGTTACACCCCCAGCTTTCCATGTTGGCACCCGTTAGCTTTCACACCATTTTGTTTTACACGTATTTATTTATATAAAGTTGCAATGTTTTGATCCAACAATTGTGTTTAGTCGTCGTACTCCTAGCTTTCAATGGTTGCACTTGTTAGTTTTCACACTTTTTTTTTTCACACCTCTTTGGTTTCACACTCTTTGTTTTGATATATATACAAATTTTTATGGACTTTGAAAAGAGTTTTTGTTCTTTGAGTATTGTTAATGATATCAAAAGTTGCAAAGTTTCGGTCCAACAATTGTGTTTTTTCGTTGCACCTCCAGCTTTCTATGTAGGCACCCGTTAGTTTTCACACATTTTTGTTTTACACATTTTTGTTTATATAAAGTTGCAGTGTTTTGATCCTACAATTGTGTTTCTTCGTCGTACCCCTTGATTTCAATGTTTGTACTTGTTAGTTTTTGCATCTTTTTGTTTCACACGTCTTTATTTTCATATTTTTGCATCTTTTCGTCGTACCTCCATCTTAAAAAATCGCACCTATTAGTTTTTCACATTTTTTTTTACCCTTCTATGTTTTACACCTTTATATTTTACACCTCTTTGTTTATTATATATAAACCTTTATGGAATATAAAAACAAGTTTCGAATTTATTGTTTTCTGAGTATTTTTTATACTTACAAGTTAATAAATAAAATCATAGATTTATATGTTTATATATTATAGCAAACTCACTGTTAGGGGTCAATTTAAATATAACTGATGAGACTATTTTTATTATCTCATCTAACTTTTTATATTTGTTAATGATCTTAAAAGTTGCAATATTTTGATCCAACAATTGTGTTTCTTCGTCGTATTCCCAGCTTTCAATGTTCACATTTGTTAGTTTTCGCATATTTTTGTTTCATACCTCTTTGTTTATATATATATATATATTTTTTATGGACCTTGAAAAGAGTTTTTGTTATTTGACTATTGTTTAATACCTCCAAATTTGAAAATTCAGAGTATTATTTTCTTTCAATTTATTTATCAACATTAATTCACTCATCTTTATTAAAATAATTGGATTGTTTTATTTATTGATTCATTCATCTAACTTTTGCTTGGTGTCGCTTTCCATCTAACTGTATTGATCATCTCTTTCAAATATTAATTTAGGTAATTAATTGTGGTTTCTAATTTTTCATAGATTTATATTTTTAGTCAATTTTTGGTTGCAGTTGCAGCTATGAGCTCTTTCTCCCTGATTCTCTTATTCTTTTTTATAAATTTCGATAGAATAATGATTTAAATTTTATTCTATGTGAATATCTTTCAAAATTGATTATCTTAGTATGATTCGGTAAATCTAGATTTATATATCTTTAATATTATTCTCTTATTGTCACTTAATCGATTTTCCATTTTATATATATAACAAATACTTTATTTAACTAATTTGGTTAATTCATCTTAGTTATTATTTATGACTTTTATATTATACAGTTAAAAAATTACCAAAAAAATTTCACTCGAAATGTGAAATTAACAATGTTAATCATTTCAAGTTTTCACTTTGGAGTGCGGTAACGCATGGACCGACATCCTAGTATTGTATAATAGTATATCAAGGTTGAGTCTTATTTACGTAGTCAAGCATACTATCACCATGGTAATAGTTGCAAAACTGGATGTTCCGCTTCCCAGTTACGATTTCAAGAAGGGTCACCCCAAAGCTAAATATATCTGATCTCTCCGACATTTTTCCATGTAACGCGTACTCTTCGGACATATAACTACTAATGTAGTATGGATATGAAAATAGAAATTATGAGTGTCTTCTTATTATCTAAAAGAAATATTATTTACGACAAAGACTTTATATTTTCGAAGATAATACAGTATTATATCATAATGAGTTAGTTTTGATTACTAACCGTGTACCAACTGCTCTATTGGTCGTAGCTTTCGTCTCACCAGAATCAAGAAGTTTGGCCATCCCAAAATCTGATATTTTTGGGATCATACCTTTACCGAGTAAGATATTACTCGGTTTGATGTCTCTATGAATTATCGCCGGCCGGTGTCACATAATTGTGGAGATAGGATAGCCCACAGACAATACCCTTGATGACGAAGTATCTTTTCTCCCAATTAAGTAACGAGATTTGAGTTTTATCTATCCATCACAAAACATATTACATTAATTTATTTGGTTTCAAGCTCAATGCTACTAAGAAACATAAAATTCAGGCGCGGTTTTAAGGGCTGTGCAGGAAGGTGCATGAGAACATTGCTCTAATACACTACAAGAAAAGTTGTTTATAGACACAAATTTTTTTGTAGCTACGCCCATAATTTCGTGGCTATTTGGCCAATATCCACAAAAAGCCACAAAATGTTTTTATGTCTTTGAACTCGTAGCTATCTGATAATTGTGTCTATTCGCGGAAGCGTTGCTACGAACTAGCCACAAAATATTTTGCGGCAAATAGCCACACATTGCAATACAAGATGTCGTAGCTATTTAACATTTTATGACTTTTTATGGTTATTTTAGACACGATTAATCACAAATAAAGTCATGGCTATCTGATTAATTTGATTAAAAAAAAATTAAAACACAAAATACAAAAACAAAATTCATCGTGAAGCCATTGCCGCAGGACCACCGCCAACAACCCGTCGCAGGACCACCGCCAACAACCAGTTGCAGGACCAAACCCCATCAGATGAAATGCTGCCACTGGAACTCCGGGAAAGAGAAGACGAGCACAAAAAACCTCCAACCTCAGCCACAAAGGATTTAACCCAACCACCGGGGATCGTCCGTAATCCGGCAAAAAGCAGATCTTAGAAACCGGATCTAATCTCATAAGCTTAAGCGATGAAATCGGAGAACTGGTTTTGCCGTCACCACCCTCAACTGCGAGATCAACCGCTAGGTATCCGTCACAGAGATCACCGGAGCCGTGAAACTCTAGCCACCTTCGCTTCAGGCCAGAGAAGTAACTCGGGGACGTTCCTAAGTGCATCCGCCGCCACCTGCTGCATCTTCCAGCGATCGGATATGTGAGGAAATGGGAAGCAAACTTTTTAATTTTTCCATAAGAAGGATGGGATTGATTTTCTCATAAGGATGAAAACGATAATAAGTAAAAGAGGAGAGAGATACGAAGAGAAAAGGAGAAAGGAGCTGAAGAGTTTTAGCCAAAAGAAAGAAAAAAAGAAGGAGAAGATTTCATCCATTGGATTGAATCTATCAATGGTGGAGAATAAGCCAAAGCTCAATCCTTGTCTCTATGTATTAGCCAATGAGAGGCTTTTTAGTTTTTTTTTTTTTGGTTTTGTAGTTTTTGCCTTTTTGGTTTACCTTTTATGTATGAATATTAAATTTAAGGTTAAACTGTTTAAGTTACACATATATGTATATATATTATAATTGAGTTGTTGGTTTAGAAATTTAAATTTATAAATAAATACTTTTTTTTTGTAAAGTAGATATGTAAATTGCTTTAATGTTATTGGTTTTGTGTATATATAGTGAGTTCTGTTTTGGTTTAACCATTTTTGATTTCATTTATATTTTTAAGAGTTTTAAAGCTAAATAGGGTTTAAAGTAGTTTATGATTAATTTAAAATATGTGATATATATATATATATATAAATTAATGTGGGGTTATGATTCAAAGTTTGAAAAATATTTGATTAAAAAAAATAGATTTAGATATATTATAATAATTATATGTGTTTCTTAGAGTTAAAAGTTTGATGGTTTGTGTTTGTAATTTAAAGTTTCGTATAGCCACATATATATATATGTGAAAATTTTGTGGCTATCTTCCTAAAATAAATCAAATTAGATAGTTTCTAATATTTTGTGGTTTTTTTGTAGCTATTAGTCACGACTTAGCCATGAATTAGATTTGTAGCTAAATAGACACAAATTTGCTACGATATAGCTACAAACTAGACACGATAATATTTTGTGTCAGAATTGTGGCTAACATATGATGGCTACAATTTTTTTGTAGCTCAATTGTGGCTTTGGACAGTTTTTCTGGTAATGAATATTATATTTCTATTTTATTTCTTGTTCAAGGCCTAACATATTTAAATAGAGTCCAACTTTTCAAGTTGTTTTAATGTATAGGATAGGACTAAAAAAAATGCCACATGGCCCATAGTACTTTTGAGCTGAGCTTATTCAAATGCATATTAAAATTTTATATAACTAAATGTCTCATGTTTAGCCAAAAATGTTAATTAATATATATATATATATATATTATTTTTTATTTTTTATTAAATATATACTTGTCTTTCGATCACAACAAGAAATAGGTTAGTTTTCAAACAAATAGAAAAACATAGGGTAGTAGTTTTCAAAGTGGATAGGGTATTTTAAATTCATTTAAAATATAAAAAAGTATATCTATATACTAACCGAAAATATAGTAATTGAGGCTGGAGTTTTCCAAATATTCGTAGACTAAAAGTTGTTCTCGATTCTCCAAGCAGCACCCCTGCAAGCGCACTAAGTTTTTGTGGATTACGTTTGATATGGTTTGCACCTCGGTTTTGAATTCGTTGATTCCTTGTGACGATGTAATAGCTAATCTTTTCACCGCCACAGTAGTCTTGTTAGGCAATGTTCCCTATTATCACATAATTTTAATCAGAATTATTGATGAAAAGATTCGAGTCATCCATTATAATTGGTTTTTCTAACCTTGTAAACTACACCGAAACCACCTTTTCCAAGCTTATTAGCTTCGGAGAAATGATTGGTTGCTTCAGCAACATCAGTAAAACTCATTAAGTCAAATTTGGTTTGACCTGCTACCTCGTTCATTACCGTTGTATTAGTTGATCCTAAGCATTAAAAAAACATGAAAACAATCAAAGAAAAAAAATAAAAATAAAGTTACAACCAAAAAAATAGTTTAAAAAAATATATATACTGTACCATGATGAGTTATTATGGTTCGCTTGTGCCGTTTCCAACAGTAGTATGTGGCGAATGTAGCTAGTGCTACTCCTACGAGTCCGATAATAGTGATGAATGTAACCTTTAACGCGTCCATACCCTTACCTTTTGTACTGTTGTTCTTCTTCGACTCATCATCACCTGATAAAAATACAAATGAACAAAAAAAATTAATCGAAATTTGTTCTATACTACAAATGAACAAAAATAATAATCGAAATTTGTTCTATAATATAGATGAAACTGGTTTAGGCCCAAACCAATCTATGAGAGGGTTGTATTAGAGTATAGATGAAATTGGTTTATGTTGCTAATCCCGGTTTAGTCAATGTAATGCATATATAAGAAGTAAATGTAAAATGTTGAGATTAAGTTGAATGAGAATGAGTTTTTGATATTCGTTTGTAACAAACATTTTTGCTCTCTCGTTCATTTAACAGGTTGTGGTCGCGTAACTTCGTCGGTGTTATTATTATTATTATTAGATCAATATATCTAGTTATGAAATTACCGAACAAGGTTTTAAGAGATCTGAATCTGATCATGGGATTTACAAAATATTTTACTCATCAGTAACTAGATATAAACTGTATTTTTAGATTTCAAAAGGTTTGATGGACTCACCGTGATCTATAGCAGCCACTTTCACATACAGGTCTCGACCACCGACACCGTAGTTTTCGAAGTCGTTGAGTGTTCCGGTCCACATGACACAACCGACCTGGCCTTTTCTTATACCGACATAAGCGTACGCGATACAAACACAATTCGAAAGACAACGGATCTCGCAGTTTTGCTTTCCAATTCCTACAGCCACAGTTACACCTCTAGTATCCGGCAACTTCATATTCTTTAGCTGTAAAAACTGATCTCCGGTGCAGTTCAGTCGCGTCTTCCTTTGACACCCACCTTGCCAATCCATTAACGCCCTGTTCTCATTGAAAGCTGGATCGAACCCTTTTATACAATTACACCGCAGGCCCGACGTCGTATTTTTCGAAGAGTAACTATTAGGCCCACATGTTTGATATAAATGTTTTTCATAATTATGATACCAAGACGAGATCCATTGCATTGTTTCAGGTATCCACGTGAATAGTTCAAGTGAATCTCTTGCCAATGTCAATCTTGAGTTGTTGTTTTTGCCTGTCATTACGAAACCGACGTAGGAGACGTTCCCCCAAACTGAGCTTACGTAGGTAGGTGAAAACTCAAGCGGTTTGTCACCAAAGCGTATTCCATCCCACAGATCGCTCCGGTAAATATGCTTCGAAGTTTCTTGCACCACTAGAAAAAGCTCATAGAGCCCTGCTTAGTTTTCAAGTTGGAAGGAATAACCAGTGTTTGACGGATTATCAGGATCCCAGGATGTAAGGGCTTCCTTGGTTCCAGTTTTTAGATCCATTCCCAGTTTCATCTCCGGTACTAATGTATCCGTGGGAAAATCGAAGCTCTGCCACAAAAACCCATCGGGGTCGTCGTTATTGGAGTCTTTCACCACGAAGTTTCCGTTATCAAGAAGCTGTGCCACCATTGGAGATCTCACGCCTCCTCTGTTAATAGTGGTCGACCAGACATGAAAATTATTCTCATCTGAAAGAACGAGATCATCGTCGGAGAATTGGAGTGTTCCTACTGACAAGTAGAAAGGCTGATATCTGTTGGCGACCCATATACGTGTTTTCTTAGGATCGTTCTTGTACTATATACCCAGATACCAATGTGGGGTATGCTCAGAGGCAGAGCGAAAAAGACCTAGCTCAAAAACATTTCCAGGAGACACGATCGTTTAATTAGCTGAGATGGTTCGATTTTCTCCTGTGGACAATGAACAGGAAGGTGGAAGCCTAAATAAGATCAGGGATGAAAGTAAGATGACCAAGGTACGATAACTTAACTTGGTTGTTCTCATGTTTTTTTTTTCTGTTACAGTGACAATATTGTGTTTCTGCATCTCATCTAACCAAGGACGAAGCATATTATAATGTTTGGAAAATTATCTATACCTAATTTTTTTAAAATACATATCAGTTTTTCAACAACACTCCATATGTCACATTACTTAATTGCAACTATAAATTTTTCTAATTTTTCAACAACACAACATATGGTTCATAACCTAAAGCCTTAAAGATATGCGTAGAGGTTGTTTATAATGAGTGTCAATTTTTTTTTTAACTAATATTTAAATCGCAATATCAAATTTTACAACATCTTTTAAACATTTTCCCTCAGACAACTAAAAGTCTAACATACATCATCTGTACTTTTGCTTTATTTTATCATATGATATTAATGCTTAGATTTATATTATGGGCTAATAATAATATTAGTCGAACATGTTCTTTTCAGGCACCCACCCCCACAGTCCCACTAAAGATCAATTTGGATACTGTGAGATGAACATAAATACGCCGAATGATCGACTGCAAAACAAACCCTTTGTACGATACGTTCTATCACTACTCTAGTTATCGACTTATCGTTATAGCTGCACATATATAATTTTATCTATCTGAATTTAAATGATTACCATATGTACGCGTAACTTCAACTACCAATCATTTTGCACAAATCGACGGAATGCGAGTACCATATATAGAAACATAAAATATACGTGTCTGATGTCTCTCATTCATAATTAATTAATTCTTTTTATTTACCAGTGATATTCAAATAAGCTAGTTTTTTTTTAAGAGCTTAGTTTTGTTTGCACAATGCATTTCTTTGTAGGGCACATTTGTTGTATAACCAAAATCACTAATATAATTAAGAATATAACCGTATATTTGAAAAAATTAAGAAACAAACATAGAGGGTGGGGGAAATTATCATTTTAGTGTTCTTTTTGTAGAAAAAATTGGTATCCCATCATATTATTCTGGATAATTTCTACTATTTTAAAAATGATTCAAAATTCAAATTTATCTTAAAAATGAAGTTTTCTTCTGCATAAAACATAATTTGAATTTTTTAAATCAGATAAAAAAAAAATTATCATAGCAAATAGTGTTTGTAGTTAGATACAAATTATACTATATAGAACATATATAAATAGAATGGTATATTATATTATTTTTTGGAAACATAAATTAATCAAAAATAATAACAAAATAAAAAATGTTTATAACTACAACATTTTTTTATCTAAATAGAACACATAAAATGGAATAGTATAAACAACATGAAAATATAAAACAAGTTGTTTCCTAAGAAATATATAACATATGAAACCTAAACAGAATAGTATAAAATGAAATGAAAAGTATGAAACAAGTCCATTACTAATAAAGATGACATATGAAACATAACATATATATTAAGTTTAATATTTTCCTTAGAAAAATAATATAGCATAAGGGATACAACATAGAAAACCCAAACAATCGAGTCAAACACATATAAGTAAAAACTTTATACCCTAAGGATACATTATTATCAACCCAACAACTAAACTAAATGCTAAAAAAAAGTATCTTTGGTTAAAAAAAAAAAAAGTATATCACGTAATATCGATATAATGATTTTCTGATAAAATTATTGAAAATAATTGTTTGCATTCTATGCAGAAGAACAAAAAAAACTTGTAATGTTTAGTTTAACACTAAATTTTCTCATTATAATCTGCATTTTTCTAGAATAGTATTTATTAACTACGTTTAATATAGCTACAATTTATATACTGAATGATATAATATAAATTACTATAGCATTCTATTTAATATTTTTAAAAATTTAGTTGAATCTATTTTTCATAATGTGAACCATGGTATGTGTGGAAGATCTATGTTTTTATGACAGAATTTGCAAATTTGATTAAGTTTTTGTAAATTATATATGATAAGGAAGGGAAATAATTAGCCTTAGGTTTCTTTCTTTTTCAGACGTGTCAATTTCGCCCTAAAAACCTTTCTCTCCCAGACACTACTATCGAGGCGTCGCTATCTTCACTTTTCTCCGACGCCGATAGAGCTCTAGCTCGCTGGCATCGGGGAATCTCACCTCCTCTGTTATCCTGCTGTTCTCTTTGTCTAATTAGTTTTATTGTGCAAGGTTTCCCCCCCCCCCCCCCC
>NC_025690.1:14286369-14353879 GCF_000633955.1 Camelina sativa | reverse complement strand
TTCCCCCCCCCCCCCTCCCTTTATTTTCCTCTTTTGCAACATCACCAAACCCTGATTACCAACCCAGATCCAGACGAAGGTATGCTCTTTACAGATTACAGAAGGATATGAAGTCTGGTGAACCCCATCCTCTTTTACCTCCGCTCAGCTTCACCGTCGACATGACAAAGGTCCTCATGCTTTTCAGATCATCGATCCGGTTTGTGTCTCGCCTCTACTGAATCTTCTCCCTCACTGTCAACTGAGCCTAACCAGGCGGAGAAGAAGGGCGCGGAATATTCCAGAGTTGCGACTATCCTCCGTTATATAACCCCCGATTCAAGTATAAGTCACCTTATTAACTTGGCAGTTCCAGGCTTATTACCACCGGAGTTGCGGAACCTTGTACCTTCTTCATCTAGCTGTCGCACGTATCATCTCCTCTGGCCATCCACAATATCCGTAGGATCCTCGCGGATGAGCTCTGAACCTGTTTTTGGTTTGCTAGCCTTCCAAATGGTCCTGCCCAACTTTCAAAATCCCAGGTCTACCCTACCTTTTCCTCTGTTCTCTGGTAGACATTATCTAGGATGCTTGGTTGAACTCGGTGTCCGAAGACTGCATCTGAGATTCCACTCACCTAGAATGTACTATAGTAACAAAGTATTTGGTAGATCCCTAGTGTTCAATGTGTGACATTGTCTGCTGGGTTTCAAAACTGGAAGAACCAAACTATACTTAGCTCCACTATATCTACCGAGTACATTTCTCAACCAAACACCATCAATCACAACTTCCTTGTGTTTCTGACAACCCAAAAGACTAAGCCTACTCCACTTCTTACAATGTCAAGCTGACTGCATGCTTTGTGTGGATTTCTTAATCTCTTTGGCAAATAGCACCTTATGAGAGAGAACCCACCTCTATTGCTACGGTTTATCTTACCTATATTGCTTTCTTTGTTCGTTGCGTCTCTTTTTTGTGTTGGTTAGCCGTGGGCATATAATCCGAAACCGAATAAACCAATCCGAACAAGTTAAATCAGCATAAGGGGGATTCGAACCTTAGACATTGAGGTTAAGGGAGACGCGCTTTAGCCATCCGAGCTATTCCAACTTTTTGATTTTACTTTCCAAATGATATATATAAGGGTATTCGGTTTGAGTTCGAATTTGAAAAAAAATTGAAAACCGATCCGAATCTGAACGAGTCCGAACCGATCCGATCCGAAAAACAATCAGATTCTAAATGGATTCTATATATCCAAATCCGAGAAATCCAAAATCCGAAAAAACCGATCCGATCCGAACCAAAAATCCGAACGCCCAGGGCTAGTGCTGGTTGTGAAGTTTTGCTCCCCTTTGGTCTATTGCCATGGACTCTAATGTGTTCATCCGACATTTCTGAGCAAAACACCTTCACTACCATCAACACCATCCAGGCTACAGCCCACCGAATCCCTGCCAAGGCAATGCTTCTGCTTCTTATTTGGCCCTGATTCACCTTTCAACGTCACAAAGTTGTATGCCCGTGACTACTTTGTCAGCTATGGGATTTCTCGATGTTGATCAGTCTTGCAACCATGATCTTACATGTCTCAATTTGCTTCTTAGCAACTGCCTTACAGCGCTCTTGGATTATTGCTTGATATTTGTTATCTTCTTGTTTAATATTTTGAGGAAAGTCTAACTATGTAACCTTTTTAACCTTTTGAACTCTAGAATTTTAATTCCATTCCTTTGTATTGTTTATGTTTAAATTTAAATGAATATAAGGTTACGTTTGACCCAAAAAGAAAAGGAAAGGAAATATTAAAAAAAAAAACATGCAAACATAGGTGTAGGTGACCGTACATATGTAAGAAAAGGAGAGAGTAAACTCAATCTTCTTATAATTAAAAGAGAAGTACAAATGGGAGAATGTCCATTATTTCTGATTTTATTACTTAAACTGCCACTTAATTATACAAAAATAAAAAGATTAATTGAAATTGGAAGGGGTAATTTAGTGATAATCTTCTTATTAAAAGAGAAGTACAAATGGGAGAATGTCCAAAATTTTTGATTTTATTACTTAAATTGTCACTCAATTATGCAAAAAAAAACATTAATTAAAATTGAAATGGGTAATTTCGTGATAAAAAAAAGTTGGAATCGATTATCCGACCCGCGGGATCCACGCGTTTATCCGTTAATCCGATAGAGCTCTGCGCGTCTGATCAATAATCCGACAATTATCAATGGATATTTGATATCCTTATTTGGCTTCGTAGCTACTTATTCACTGAAAACATGGGGTTTAGTTTTAAAATGTCAGGTGTTCTTCCTATATTCCCTTCCCTTGATTACGAGTTTACTTGATTCTTATGCAATCAAGTAAAACAAAATTCAGTTATTTTTTAAAAATAGACACAAAAATATGCTAACACTAAATACGATTTATACTAATTGATTTCAGAGCTTCCCTTTCAAATTTTGTTTCCTCCGTAACAGAAGCAATAATATCTTATTTACTTATAAATATGGCAAAACCTTAATTTTATACTAGCGTATTCCATAAACTTATAACAAAAAATTTCTACCAAAAAAAAATTAAAAACTTCTAAAAAAATTTACTCACACCTCCCGGAATTGTGAGATTTCTACTTGCTCACGAACCTAATTTGTAAGCATTGACATTATAAATAGTTCTCTTTCACCGTAGCTCCTAACAACACCAAAACCAAAAGCGATAAACATACAAAAGCTTAATTATTGTCTTAGTGTTGTTTCTTATATAGTCTGTGCTGATTTATTTTTGTTTATAGCTACAACAAATCCAAGATCCAAAAGCATTGTCTCATGGTCATGTCTGACTCATGTCGCAACAATTTAAGCATCTAAACTAAAAGTTTGACTTATTCATATCTCTAATTAATCTATTATAAGGTCTCTTGATTTTAATTTGCATGCTCCTAAACAAAAGGCTATCAAGAAGACGACAGAAGAGTGAAGAACCTTGATTTAAAATACAAGTTGATATGTGTTGGTTTTAAACTTCTCATTTAATCTATATTTTTTGTGGGACGATATAAGCCTCTTTTTAATGGCTATTATGGTTTTAATAGAGGATGTTTTTGGTTAACTCTCATTCTCAGTTATAATGTTTATTTAAAATACAAAGGAAAGATAGCAGAAAGGTTTAATGATTGTGCATAGTATTTTATTATCTTTGAATTGTTCATGTTAAAAGTATGATACAGTGAAGTGCATTTTTATCAACCTGTGATTATTTACAAAGCAAACAAAAAGATTATTAGCTTTATGAAGTACAATATTAGCCAACATACTCTTTCGATTTTGAAAGTTACTAGATTTTCCTGCAGTACACCACAATACAATTTCTTTATAATTATAAGAACAAATGTATGTTTTTTTTTAATTTGTTAATTAATATTTAGATTTGATAATTTTAGTTGGATTACACTTTTTATGTTTGGTACGTGTTATGATTGGCATAACACCTCTATCAGACTAAAATATTGTGTGCTTTAGTGGATAACCCGTAAAAGATTATATAATCATATTTATGTAAATTGTAAACTACCCTATAATATGATTTGCAAAATTTTAAATTTCTTTTAACAAGTTAAAATTATGTAGAAAATTTATCTCATGATATCGTGTATGTGGATTGAATTTGAGAGAACTATAAGTATGTGTATTTTTTTTACTATAATAAAACTCATATTTTGTAAAATAATTATATGAATAAAATACATTAATAAATTTAAGACTTAACACAAATCATTACTGAATATAAATTACTTAAATTTGAAATAGATATAAGTATTTGTTTATTTTTGTTAAAAATTGAACATATTATACATATTTATACTTGTAATTAAGACTTAGTACAAATCATTATGGGACATTTCTATTTGAACATATATGATGCTAGTTTTTACGATTTTTTATTTTTGTATTAAAATTTATACTTTTATAATTATTATAAATGAATTACATTTTTAGTGTTTTTAAATTTGACATGTGCTATATGAATTTATAAATATAGTTGTAATTACAGATGTCAAAAGAGATTAACATTTATATTTAACTTATCTTATATTGGACCAATATCAACTCCCGCCCAATTATTTGATCCTCGACCTTTCAAATTTTTATCAAGATAATTTATTTTGTTAGTTTTAAATATTTTTGTTGTTTTGTCAAATTAGAATATTTCTAAGATTATATTTTTGTCACGGTAAAATATAAATTTTTGTTAAGGTAGAAGTCTTTAGGGATTGAGTAGCCAGTCAACAATATATTCTCATTGTTGCAAATTTCTTCCCAGTTGACCAAATATATAATTAAACGATTTAATTGAAGTATAATATGTGTATTTTATTAATTAACTTTTAGTATTATTTTGCTCAAGTAATTCAAATAATTTAGATGACTAAATACATCTATTAATTTATGTATCATACAAAATAAAATAGAGAGAAAATAATTGTAACATCCGCGAACCAAATAATGTGATTTGGGGGTGGGTGTCGACCGACACCAGGGAGAGTGTCGATCGACACCAATAATTTCTGGTTCGATCAGTTTATTTTAAATCGTTAAAATTAGAATTGGCTCGGTTTGGGAAGCAATAAATCGAAGTATTTAAGTGGAAATCGACTTGAGGGTTTAGGGAAGCCGCCTATTGTCGTTTTAGAGAGAAAAGAGAGAAGAGGGAGTGTTCTTGAGAGATTGTGAGTTTGATCCTAAGTGTAAAGGGAGCCTTGAGGAGCGTTAAGAGGAGCAGAGGGATCTGTTTTGGTGGTTCTGGAGGAGAGAAGGCGAGAGAGTTGTGGTGCTCTCACTTGGAAGGGAGGAGAAAGGAGATCCATCCTCTTCATGTGTAAGGAGAAGGAATTGAGCTTGGTGGTGGATTGGGAGAGACAAGGAGGCTTTCTCATTGCTGTTATCCAGGTAAGTTGTGTTCTTTAAGTGATTGATTGAGTAGAGAATCGAGAAGGAGCTTGAACAACCCGCCCTGTTTTTGGTTGTGCGACTCAGTAACTAGATAAGGTGGGGTTTTGAAACAACCCGCCCCGTTTTTTTTATAATAAATACAATATATAATAAAGCATCTCATACTACTTAATTAAACTAACCCAAACCACAAAACATCATTAAACCAGCAATAACCAATTTACACAGCGGAAACATACAAATAATACCAAACCAATATATCATTAATACAATAACATTCCTAACCATTCTATCCAACAACCTAACATAACTCTAACCAAGGTTCTAACACATAATCATACATAACCAACATCACACAAATGAGACCCTAGATCATCCTCCTCCTCATCGCCTTGATTCCACGATCACACTTTGCCTTTACCTGCACCGCAAACACGAATTGAGATGCATGAGTATTTAATAAACACTCAGTGAGGCAATCCTCCCATCTACTGGGTTATACACACAAGCCACTGAGATTCTATTATTAAAGTCAACAAACCAAACACAGACAACACATCAAACCAGGAAACCAAAACTCAGTTAAGTCTGGTGTCGACCGATACTAGGTCAGTGTCGACAACACGTCACTGGTGTCGACCGACACTCTACCAACATGGTGTCGACCGACACTTAACTTGTGTCGATCGACACCGCCTTCACAGACACGATCTGCACGAAGCTGAACGACGAACCTTTGTTCCAATCCGCTTCCAAACCGTCCCAAACTCATCCAAACTCCTCAGGAACCTATGGGAACACAAAAACAACCAACCAACACAAGCAAAACACCACAAACACAAAGAAACAGCCAAAAAAACAGAGATCTCAAGCTTAGATCAGCCATGGTCAAACACTCACCTCTTTTGCAGGAAGATTCTGTCCAAAACTGACGAATCCACCACTCTAGAAAGCTTAGCCTTCGTTCCTAGCACAAGATCTCCACTTCACAGAGACAGATCTCTCACCAAACAAGCCTTGAATCTCCAAAATCCCCCAATAACACTCTCTCTTCTCTCTTTTCTTTCTAACTTTTCTCTGTAGCGGCTAAAAGTGTTAGTCCCTGAAACCCTCAGGTCGAGGGGAAAATTGTAACATCTGCGAACCAAATAATGTGATTTGTGGGTGGGTGTCGATCGACACAAGGTGGAGTGTCGATCGACACCTATAATTTCCTGTTCGACCGGTTTGTTTTAAATCGTTGAAATTGGAATTGACTCGGTGTGGGAAGCCCTAAATCAGAGTATTTAAGTGGGAATCGACTTGAGGGTTTTGGGAAGACGCTTATTGTCGCTTTAGAGAGAAAAGAGACAAGAGGGAGTGTTCTTGGGAGTTTGTGAGTTTGATCCTAAGAGTAAAGGGAGCCTTGAGGAGGGTTAAGAGGAGCATATGGATCTGTTTTGGTGGTTATGGAGGAGAGAAGGAGAGAGAGTTGTGGTGCTCTCACTTGGAAGGGAGGAGAAAGGTGATTCATCCTCTTCATGTGTAAGGAGAAGGATTTGAGCTTGGTGGTGGATTGGGAGAGACAAGGAGGCTTTCTCATTGCTGTTATCCAGGTAAGTTGTGTTGTTTTAGTGATAGATTGAGTAGAGAACCGATGATTGTAGCGAATTAGGGATTTGCGGTGAGAAGGAGCTTGAAGGAAGACTTCGTTCGTGATTTTTGGGTTGGTGTCATTCGACACCATTGTGGTGTCGCTTGACACTAATACATGTGGATGAACAGCGCGAACTGGTCCAAGATGCCTACTTCGGGGCGACATTTGGAGGATTAAATGAAGTCCGATTTGGCTGAATTTTGGTAGAGAGCTTTGTAGTGCTATATATAAGTTGTGAAATTAATGGTTGGTTTCTGATTTAATCAAGTGTTTCTGATCTGTACACTAGCATGTTGTTGTGTGTTTATGTCTTTGGAAGACAGTTGGAGTTAGGTTTGGAGGAGGAGATATCGACGAAAGTGATTTCGTGGGCGTCAGGGGCACTAGAGTGATAGATATTAGAATTATCGTATAATTAATTCTGGTTGATCTGATTGATACGATCCTTGTGTATCAAGTGCAATCCCTGTAATTACGCTACACATCTCTGTATATATTGCTGAATGTTAATACATAATCCCTCAAGGGAATTCACCCACTTACATGGTATAAGAGCCTCTCTGCTCTTACTTTCTTTCTTCTTCTCTTCTCTGTTTCCTCGCTCTCTTTTCTTTCTCCTTTCATGGCTGCTCCGGTCAACACTGAACGCGCCTTTGGTGTCACCAACATCAAGTCGCACATCCCTCTTATTTTAGATCTCGATGACCACAACTATGATGCGTGGCGTGAACTTTTCCTCACCCACTTTCTCACCTTCGATGTTTCTGGACACATCGATTGTACCTCTCTTCCTACTGGTCCTACCGATACTGCTTGGCAGAAACGTGACGGCTTGGTCAAACTGTGGCTTTATGGAACCTTGGCTCCTCAACTCTGGTGGTTCCGCACGGGACATCTGGCTTCGCATCAAGGAGGCGCGGGTGATTCAAATTGATAACGACCTTCGCACCCTCGAAATCGGCGATCAATCAATTCAAGAATATTGTCAAAAACTAAATTTGTTCTCCGATCGTCTCAAGAACGTTGATGCCCCAGTCTCTGATCGCAACCTGGTTATGTATCTTCTCAATGGATTGAATGGCAAATTTGACAATATCATCAATGTCATCAAACACAAAGATCTGTTTCCCAGTTTCTCCACGGCCAAGTCCATGCTCGAGTTGGAGGAATCTCGTCTCAAGAAGTTACAGAAACCAGTGGCGTCTAACAACGACCATGCTTCCTCTCCCTCTGCTCTCACCGTCACCGCTCGACCATAATCTCGCTTCCCTTCTCAGTACCCTTCATACAGCCGAGGTTCTCGCCGCCAACACAACAACAGATCTTGTGGTCGTCACAACAGCTCATTTTGACCTCATTACCCTAATTGGGCCTCTAACTTCTGGCCCGGCCCATATCAGTAGTGGCCCAATCCACCAATGCCATGGTCGTCTCTTCCACCACAGAGCCGTGGTCTCCTTGGTTCCAGACCTGCCTTCCCTCATCCTCCGCAGGCGAATCTCACCGAACCACAGCTGACGACTGACTTCGTGCATGCCTTCAACACAATAACTTTGGCTGATCCTTCCGCTGCAGACTGGTACATGGACACTGGCGCGACAGCTCATTTAGCTGCCTTGACAGGTATGATTCACTCCTCTCTTAATCCTAACACCACGCACTCTGTCATTGTTGGGAATGGCTCTTCAATTCCTGTTACTTCATCTGGTTCTTCCTTTCTTCCTACTCGTTCTCGTCCCCTTAAACTCAGTCAAATTCTTGTCACCCCTCAAATTGTCAAAAATCTTGTGTCTGTTCGTAAATTTACGACTGACAATTGGTGTTCTGTTGAGTTTGATCCTTTTGGTTTCTCTGTGAAGGATCTCCAGACACGCCAAATCCTCCTCCTCAGCAACAGCTCCAGTGATCTCTACCCCATCGCCGCTTCTCCAAATCTCTCTTCGTCCCAATCATTTGCTCTTCTTGCTTCACCAGACGTCTGACACAAACATCTCGGACACACCAATAATGCCACCCTTCACTCTATTATTTCTTCTAATTTTGTTCGTTGTAATAAAGACAGCCTTTCAAACTCTTGTACGGCTTGTCAATTGGGAAAAGCAATAAAACTTCCTTTTCAATCATCAGACTCAACTGTTTCTCACGTCTTTGATTTGGTTCACTCCAATGTTTGGACCTCTCCTATCCCAAGCATCAGTGGCATTCGATATTATGTTCTATTTCTTGATCATCACTTTCAATTTTTATGGGTCACTAAAGGACTTGATAGTGATTTCGTGGGCGTCAGGGGCATCTCCTACAGTCTTCCTTAGTATAGGCGGCTGATATGTACTGTTTTCTTCGGGTTGGAGGCTACATCTAAGACCAAATCGGCAGCGATTTACTGAGTTTGTCCTCTTGACAACGGCAACTTCATCTTATCAGTCGCATCTCTTTAAGCTAGCTCATTGCCAGAAAGCAAACAGGATCTTTCCCCTGATTGCTTGAAGACGGCGATGGTCTAGCTTGCGTTAGGTGTATTGCTCGGTTTGGTTCTTCAAAATAACAATTGATCTCCTCCGATCGTGGCTGAATGAGTCAAGAGATTTCACGGTGTTGGTGAACTTGCGTTCGCCTTTTCTCCGAAAAAAAATTTCATCTTGCTAGGATGTGCTCCAAATGAATCGGCCATTAGAGCATGTTAACTTTCTTTGCTTTTGTTTCAGTGAAAATTTGGTTGAGTTTGGTGAGTTTAGGTGATGTGAATGAAGATAATTTATAGTGTTTAGGTGATTGTAGGATTTTTCATTTAAGAATTGCAAAAAAATATTGTAGAGCAAGTTTATAAGATTTTGCAAATAATTTTGAAATGGAAACAATACTGGGTATATGCGATTGTGCTTGTAAATTCATTAAGAAAATATTCATATTTTCAAATCGTCTAATTACAATTGGAGAACAAAATCTATCTTACCTTATTAATAGGAAGTATATTAATTTTAAAATAAACATCTTCATTGTTTTATTGGAATGCTTTCTGTTATTGAGAAACTCTTAGAACTTATTTTACCTTATTTGTAGACTTGGTCTTTAATTTACATATAATGTAAAATATATTATCTTTAATAACTGATTATTTTTAAATTTAATGCTCTTCATTTTAAGCAATTAATTCGTGCGTCTTGCTAAAATTCCGGTGAAATGAACATATGTTTTGATTACACAATATTTTAGTTATTGTTTTTTTGAAATTTTTTAGAGACCAACATTGCAAAATAACAATTTAAATAAGTAAAAATAAAAGGGTATAACCCAAAATATACTTCAAAAATGTATATATAGATTATGGATCTCACATAATTTCCCAGGGAAAAACTAATCAGATAAAGATTGAAAAGGGGACCTCACGTTTATTTTTTATTTTTATCTATAATTCTTTTTAAAAACATTTCTTGAACAAAAAATTATAAAGATTCTCAAAATATTTCAAAGCTATTTCTAACCAAATAAGATTTGACTTCAAATTATAAACATTTTTGGATACGATTTTTAATATATCAAAAAAGATTCTCAAAATATTTTTTGATATTGACTTGATAATAAACTAGATACTAGGGAATCACCCGTGCTACAACACGGGGTTATATTTATTTTTAGTATTTTTGTTTTTTAGCTTTCATTTTTCTTCCTACAGACAGATTATTTTCTTTTTTCTTCGACTATGGACATCTTGCAGAGATAGCTATAGTCCCAAATATACAAATAAACACAAATATACATATCTATACACTATATAACCCCAAATATACAAAGAAACAATATATAAACAAAGAAAATAATTGGAAATAAAAAACTAATCCCGTGATGTAGCAATGCTTAGAATAATTTGTGTTTATGAATGTTTAATATCCAAAGTAAACAGTAAGAGAAGAAAAAAATTAAAATATTAACATTAGACATGATGTAAAAACTGATGGAGGAATCATACTCCTTCCTTAAACGCTTTAACCATCTATTCTATTTAACCTGTGCACCACAATAGAATAAACATCAAAGGTATTAGTATAGATATTATTCAAGAAAATTATTACTTACCAAATAGTGATGAAGTAATTACCATTCATTTTCCTAATGGAGATTTTGGAAAACTTCTTTAAAAACAACATTGGTTGTCTTCGTTTAAGGTTTTCCATCACTATCTGTTATCAACATCTTCAATCCAGACTTTGATTTAACCCTTGACATTGCTACATATAACTGACCATGTGAGGAAACGGGTCTAGGCAAGTATATCCCAACTTTTTCAAGAGATTGGCCTTGGCTCTTATTGATAGTCATTGCGAAAGCAACTGAGACTGGGAACTGTCTTCTACGCATTTTGAAAGACAACCTAGAATCCGATGGTGATATCAACATCCTAGGTATGAGAACTATCTTACCAACTCGCGTACCAGTTAAAATCCAAGCTTGTAAAATATGGTCCGCCATTTGGGTGATCTGCAGTCTTGTACCATTCATTAAACCACAATGCAGATCAATATTTCTCATCAACATAATTGGACAACCTATTTTCAAACGAAGCTGATGATAAGGTATACCCGAAACCTTAATGGTATTAAGGAAATCTGGTGAGTAAACCTTATCTTTCAGGGCACGTTTACCAATGTCTTGAAGCAACCTCATGTTCTTTGTCAGTCTTAAAACCTTGCACTGATTCCATAAGTATGAAAAGTTTAATTATGCATTGACAATCGCTTCCCTTGCTGCTCCAACAATAACTGGAAGAATTTGTCTGAAATCACCTCCAAAAAGGACAACTTTTCCTCCAAACAATTTGTATTCTTTATTCCTCACNCTTTACTCCTCATAATATCTTTCAAGCTTCTGTCTAATGTCTCAAAGCAGTATTTACTCATCATTGGAGCTTCATCCCATATGATTAACTTTGCTTCTTTAACCAACGCACCAAGTTCTGAGCTCCGTGACATGTTGCAAGTAGAAGTTTCATTTGGATTTAAAGGAAGGGCAAACATGGAGTGAGCTGTTCTTCCTCCTTCCAGCAGTAGAGATGCAATACCGCTAGATGCTGTATTGAGAACAATATGACCTTTGGATCTTATTGCTGCAGACAATACTTTCCACAAAAAAGTTTTCCCTGTTCCTCCAAATCCATATAAAAAAAAGACACCACCTTTGTCGTTGATAACAACTTCCATTATCTCATCATAGACCTTCTTTTGTTCTTCTGTTAGCATCTTTTTCCAACCTTCATGTTTCTTTGCTAAATCCTCATGGTTGTAGTTGAGTTCATCCATTATCAACTGATTAGGCAATGTTACATCTTCAAGGGATATGTGTGGCATAAGGTTATACTTTTTCAGTGAACATCCATTTCTTTTCAATAGCTTCTGTAACTCTTTTAGTAGCAATTTTTGTTTCTCCAGTTCTGACAAACAATAGTCTATGAAGAATATATAAAAGTCATTTCGTTAGAGATATTTAATTAAGCTATCAAATATTTAATGGCTGACATATAGTATAATTACATTAAGCTATATAAGACAAAATATACTTGGACGTTGTCTCCTCTGTTTCTCTTTTCTCTCAATATCTTCTGATAGGATTTTCCATGTTTCTTCCCATACAGTTTTTGGAGAAGTTAAACTTTCAGATATAAGCATTATCACAAAAAGTCTACGACAAAACTTTGATGAACACCAAAAATTAGCTTCCTTTATGCTTTCAATATACTCTTTGTCATCATTTAGCAAACCTAGAGCAAAGCATGCCTCTTTGTAGGTTTTATAAACAACACCTTTGACAGTTTTGATGCGTTGAAACAGGTAGGCCATGTTTTGCTGTTGATGAGAATTCTAAGATGGTAGGAATCTTCTAAATTATGTGGCACATAATTGATTCGCCCAACAGAGAAACCAGTTTTACCTCTCCGACGAAACTCTTTCTCCTTTTTATCATAGATGTATTTATTTGGAATCTGTTCATATGTAAGCTTTTTGGCTTCCTCATCCCTTTGACACAACTCAAACCAAGCGGTAAACATCGTCTGATCAAGAGTTGGGCGATTTAATATGGTTGTTGGCTTGTCGCCATCTTTGTAGAAAATAGGTTGCTTCCCTTCCTCATGGAATGTAAGTTTCACAACAGGTGTTCTTCTATAGTGTATAGGATACTGATTCGTCCTCCAGAATGCTTCACATCCGGAAACATATCTGCAAATTGTAGAAATTCATATCATTGAGTCTGTAGCACGAAATAAACATCTTATAACGGAAGTTATATGTTTTATAATGAAATATAGTTAAACCTGCAGTCAAAGAAATCTTGAACATCATCCTTTTTATTTGTCTCTTTACTATTGACATCGTCGGTTGGATACTCTGTTTCATCCGCTTCCTCACCGGCCTCAACTGACACAGTAACACGATCTTGGCCGTTGTGCACATACTTAAATAATTACTTGACCGATCCAATTTGGTTACACCATTCCACGTTAATGTGAGCTTGGTACTTTAGAGAAAGCTTTCTGTTGTATGGGACGACATATGTATTGTCGCACTTGAAACCATTCTTCTCTATAAAACGGCCATCATCCCTCCTCCGGTAAATTGGATATCCATCTCTGTCTAAGTTTGTTGTGTTAACAAATTCTTTAGGATAGAACTTTGAACATTTTCCTCCAACCATACACGAAGAGTTAATATTCGCACTTCCACAGGGACCATGAATCATACATTCTTTGACAACTTCGTAGAGTTCTGGATCTTTCTCTTTATCTAGGATTTCTGCAGAAATTATCTTGTCGATATGATCGGCTGTTGGAAATTTATGTTTCTTATCCATCCAGACAATAATATGAGCACGAGGAAGAACTCTTTTCTGAAACTCAATCTGGTAAATTGCTGCAAAATAGATTATGTTTATAAATATTTTTACAAACAATGAAACATATTTTTATAAGCATTAAATTAAAATTATTAGTCGAAGAGATTTACCTGAAACTGTTTTGCCCAATATATTCTTCTTAGTTAAATCATCCATAAATTTTTCTAGTTTAATCTTAAAAATCCTGCAAATGATGTCAGGCCGATCATCAGCTTTTAAATTCCTCTGGTTGACAAATCTCGTGATTTTTGGCCACTTCGCGTTGCAAGTGAAGGTTATAAAAAGGTCTGGGAACCCAAAATGTTTACATGTACACATGGCATCCAAATAATTTTGCCTCATATAACTTGGTCCACCGGTGAAAGAAGGTGGAATAACAACTCTGTTACCATGATTAGTGAGATCATTTTCTCCATCATCCGCTGCTTGCTGAACCTCCTCTATCTGTGAACTCCTTAATTTCTTCTGGTTTTTTTTATGTACCGGAGACGATTAGACTCAATCATAGTATACGTATCAACCAAGAACTGCTGAAATAAATGCTTAGACCGGAATAAGATATGTTTCTCATCTTTCCTTTCGTGTAGCCTATATGCGTACCACTGCCTCATACTTATATCCTTTCTCTTCTTCTTCTTTGATCCCTTTTTAGCTGTCTTTTTTAAACCCAATGTGTATCTATCTTCACCGAGTGGAAATAAAAGAGGATATTGCAGAGCAAGATAAGAGATATGACACTCATGAATTCTTTTCAACTTACCAGACTGCATTTCAATAACTATATCACGCTTATTCATTTCACCATTGAAATCTCCAGGTATCAATGCGGCAACTTCAGAAGCAGTAGCCAAGTTATATTTGGTGCCATCTTTCTCACGTGTAGACACGATTCGCATATGGAAATTGGCTTTTTCTTTTTCCAAAGAAAACCTATCTCTTGCATAACGAAAATGTTGTACGTACGGATTAATCTCATTCAACATCTTCTGTAGTTTTTCAACTATTTCCTCTTTGAACTTTCTCTTTTCCGATCGATTTTCGTCATCTTTACTGTAGATAAAAGAAGGATAATATAAGATCAAATATTGTAAATTGAATAAATTGTAAAATATTTTCAGAAATAAAATTTAGGATTTATAATTACCTCATTATATTCATTCGGTTTGCAACTTTATTTTCAGTATCAACAATATATTACTGTTGAAACTTTGGATAGTCGCCAGGTTTGGGTTTCAAAGAACCCATTAGATGATAATTTTTGCCTTGCAGAGCAAACATAGAGGGTCCTCGACCTTTCTTTACTGAACGATTCACTTTACCTCCTATAGAGGTAAATGAGAATATCATGTTATAAGCTCTGATATTTTCTCAGAAATGTTTGGCTAATTCATCATTAGATGTTAATAACCACAACAACAAAGGTGGAGATTCTCTCCACGATGGTAGTTGAATTTGTCCATGCATGCAACATCCACTGTATATTGGTGTTTTTGTATTCTTCCTCCTATTTAATCTTTCACCATACCAGAAAACAACACCACAATCTTTACATGTGTGGATAGGATCACCGTCATCATCATAAGCAGGATTTGGTTAAAATCTGTTAATTAAATTTGACGAAACTGACTATCCGATATAGTAAAAACAATTTTGTTAAACATACCGTCTTTTGGGTTCGTCGTCTTTTGTTTCTCCGTGGAACTTATATTGTTCTTGACAGTTGATTTAGGTTGACCAAACACCTTTTGAAAAGCCTCATCAAAAAGGGTTAGGAACTCATAACGACCTTTAGCTTCTTTGTGTCTATGTTCAATTGTTTGTGTAATCGTTTCTGAATCAGAGTCAGAATCATTAGAATCAGATGTGTCATCAGGTTCATCTTCTTGACTAGTACAGTCAAAGACTTGTTGCTCATATTCAGCTTCTGTATCATCTGAGAAACAAATTTTTTTCTATGAATATATTGAGTTGAATAAGTATTGACTATAAATTAGTAGAGAGAATAAGATACATACCACTAACAAAATCCTCATTTTCTGAGTTGTCTTCTTGGTCAGATGTGTTATCCAAATCTCTGAACCTACTGATAGTATTGTTATCCTCAGAAGGGTAAGATGAAGAAACCTTTAATGTGCCTGGTTTGAAAAGTAGGAGGTTAGTAGAATAAACACTTTTGCAATATTTTGAATAGAAAAGGTACCCAAATTAGGGCTGGGCATTCGGGTAACCCGTTTGGATTCGGGTTCGGGTAAACGGGTTTAGAAAAATAGAACCCATTGGGTATTTTTAGATATATGGGTTCGGTTCGGTTTTGGTACTATCGGGTTCGGGTCGGTTTGGGTTACAAATTTTAGAACCCGATTAGTACCCGAACTACCGGGTACCCGAAAAAATATAATTAAATTTAAATAAATTTAGTTAAATTTTGACTTACATAACAAAATATTTTCGATATTTTGATTATTTTTGATATTTAGGTATAAAACTAAATGAAATATTCAAAATTATAATCATAATTTTGGGGTAATTGCATTATATTAATGATAAATATTATAAATATGTTTATATGTTCGGATTTAATGGGTACCCAAACGGGTACCGGGTATTACCCGATCCTAACCCGAACCCACATGTATTAGAAAATAGAACCCAATAGGGTTTTATAGGTAAACCCGAACCCGGTTTTCGGGTCGGGTTCCGGGTTGGGTATTCGGGTACGGTTTTTATGCCCAGGCCTAACCCAAATTAACCAAAAAAATCAAAATTAAAATTGTATACCGAATCTTGTTTGTTGTTTTGTACTGATGTTGACACTTGGATCTATGATAGTTGGTAGTACCGATTGAGATGTATTTTGAGTAAAGACATTCAAGGTAACTCCTTTATTGATATTGCCTGCTTGATTAGTATTTACAGAATCGTTGTTTGGAGTGTCAATGATTTCTGACAAATTTGATCCATTGCCTGTACATTTGTATTGAAAATAAAAATATGTCTATTAAAACAAAATTATAAAATAAGCAATATATTAAAAATTTAATATGAATATACGAAAATATGACCTTTTGAATATGGACTTTTCCTTGATTTATTTATTTGGGAAGACAAACGCCCTAATGGAGAAATGCATACATTAGGTGTATCATAATCTGCTAAATCTATATTGGTAGGAGGTTAATATCCAGAACCTTACGAACATAAGAACTACCATGAAATAATGGATGTAAATAATTATCTATAATCTGTAATTAAGAGGTACATACCATGGAGGATTTTTCTTGAAGTCGATGGTGTTAATGTATTAATTCTGCTACTATTTTTACATGTTGACCTCCTTTCTGACCTCTCTATAGATTTGATAATACTTCTATTACTATCACTTATATTAGTTAAATCCTTCAACATTTGACCAAATATATAGTTGATAGGGACTGTATATTAGATTCAATATTTTTAGGAGCTGCATCAACATGACCTGACAAAAAATAAGAAATGCTTTAAATTCATGAAGCTATATGATTATGTATAATCTATAGTAAAAAGTTACATACCATGGGGTACTTTTCTTAAAGTGGATGGTGTTAATGCTACTTGTTTCTCATTTTTTCACATGTTGACCTCCTCTGTGACTGCCCTGTAGGATTACTAACACTTTTATTACTCTCAGTGATATTTGTAATATCCTTCAACACTCGACGAAGTGCAGATTTCACAGGGACAATATGATTAGATCCAAGAAATGCTTGTGCTGGATATTCGTTTTCAGAAGATGTAGTAATCCGAGACTTCTTCTCGTTGTTTGGAAAATGTGGAGTTTTATGAGTTCTGTTCTCACTTTCATCTTTCCTCCATTTTATATTCAATGATTTAACAATATGTTTAGAAAAACTCTAGATAGTAGAAGGTAAGAAAACTCTGTTTGCATAGAATGAGATGAAGAAGGATTAGTTGTTGTGATTGCGTATAATTAGAATAAGTACTTAAAAAGATATTTATTCCTATTATAGTTTTAAATATATAATTCACATTTAATATTTTAAAGGAGTAGATTAAGATGTATGATAAATTTTTTAAACAATTGTGGTAAGTTATAATTGTAATGCATATATGTATTTCCTTATACCGTAAAAGGTTTCCGCGAGTGAGATTGTTTCGTTTGTAAAACATACCAAGCAAAATTAACTAAATAGCCGCCAAAATCAAGAGTACAACTAAACAAAAGAACATGGTCCAACAACAAAAAGGTTTAAATACATAAAATGATAGATGCATAAGTTTCACTTATAAATATCGTCTTTGAGTCTTGATCTACTTATGCAATTGTGGTTGTGGCTTCATCATGATGTCCCATCAGGTTCCTTATGTAATACGACGTCGCGAATTCAGAGCTGAATATATTTTCAATTTAGCTTAGACCGTATCGATATTAAGAAGAGATTACAAATATTTGCGTTTCAAACTTACTTTGTTTTGTGAGCTTCCAAACCAGCAATGTTTGGTTTTATGAAGATCCTTGATGACCCATTGCGATTGACAATGCATGGTTTCCCTATCATAGTCGAGATGTTCTATTAAATTTGATATTAGAATTTCAAAGATCCAAAGTATAATATCGATACATACCTCCAATAACACCAACATTCCAAAAACGTAAAACACAAAACACAGGCTCCGTTTTGTATGTGAGATGACATCCTTTTAATCTCCAATGATACATAAAATACTCAGCATACAATCCTTTTGCACAACACTTGAGCGTGTCATTCCTATTTTTATAAAAACATAAAACCAAGGTTATTATTTTCTTAGTATCTAAATATGATAATTCTAATTGATGGAGTAAGAATCAATAATCCAAATGCAAAAGTAACAACACATTATCACCAAGTTTGAAACTAAATTAGTATCTGCCATTGAGAAGAGTAAAGACTACTTCATCATAATCATTGACATTACCATACTTGGGTTTAGGCTTCACATCAATTATACAGCCACATAGATCTATGTTGCATTAATACAAATATATATATATATATATATGTTAAAATTATTATATGTAAATATTATAAGGAAAAGGAATGAGAAATTTGGTAAAGTTAATAGACTTACCAATAGATGAATCGTCCAATGATCTGCCGTTTTTTATGTCTAAAAAGTCTTTGAAGCGATAAAATTCTCCCTCCCCTTCATCTGCTTTTTTAATCATCTCAGTTTCCTCGATAATTCTGATCTGGTAAGGATGTGTTGTGTTTCTCTCTCTGAGTGTTGGATGGATGACCTTAAATTTATCAATCCAATACCATTCACCATCGTAGATATATCTAGGAACCTTCTTCAAACGTGGATCGTGGATTAAAGTTGCTTCAATCGTGTGACCCTTGCATGTCAAAAATTGAAAGTATGTAATAGTCACTTTCATGCAATCAAAGAGAGTTTTTGGCTATACAATGAGTAAAAAGAATATACAAAGTTAAGATTTACCTCTTTATCCACCAACAGCATGATCCTTTTTTCAAAGAAATCATGTGTCTTCCAAGTACTCAAGACCTTAGTGATGATCCTCCAATCGGTCCTTCCCGGACTGAGATCAGCAATACTTGTGATAACCATTTTCTGAAATGAAATTTGTTTTGGTTTTGGAGAGATTGGAATGATGTTTTTTTCTGGCTTTTTTATAAGAGAAGGGAATTGGAAGAGTCCCTTCACGTAAATATGTCTACCGTAGACGCTTTATCTAATTTTTTATTTGTTTCCATTAGATGTTGAAATTTTTTATAGATATATATATATATATATATATATATATGTATATTCCATTAGATAGATTTTGTGAAGATTTGATTATGATACAAATCAAATCATCATCCTCTTGTCGACAGTTTTGATGTAAAATATATATTGAGCTAAATTTCTGAGTAAGGTTAGTTCCTATATTATGTAATAGTAAATATAATCGTTTGTATTAGAGAAAATTTATACAATCTTTCCAGTAAACTATAAATTATGATAAACACTATAAATTAATACTCTATAAATTAATAAACACTATAAATTAATAAACACTATAAATTAATAAATTAATACTCTATAAATTAATAAACACTATACATGACCTCATCTTGAAATCTTGGACTTCTGCAACTGGGGGATTAAAATGAATCCTTGATACCAACGGGTAGAATACAGTTCAATTCTTTGACCTATTAATGGAAAACGTAGGTCAGGTTTATAGTAAATAAAAAAGCATTAAATTTTCCAAATCAAATAATTCCCTAAATAGTAATGTACAATAACTATAGAATAACAATTATACAAAGACAAAAATTTTAATTACCGAAACTTGGGTATTTGGCATGCCAAAATTGCAAGACTGCAACAACATGATAGCATCCTGTTGCAATCCAATTGTTGGTAAAAAAGCTGGTTGTCTCATTATATGCCACACATTGTATCTCCATACCACTACGAAACAATGAAACACAATTTCAGTATATACACAATTTAAATAATGCTTCATATATAAATGACCTAAGATCGTAGTGCAAATGTTAATATACCATAAATCTCTAGGAGTGAAATGTAAGATCCTCATAATCGCATATGGAACCTCCACATTTGGATAATGTGCATGGATAATGGGTTCGACATTGACGACTTCAACCATGATGTCTAATAGAAAACGAAAATATTGTTGTCAGATTATTATTAGGATATCTTGCTAAAATATATGAAGGTACAAATAGGACTATAAATAAGGAAACTTACCTATTGGGCGTTGTGTTACAGCATGGTATCCATCAAAGACTATATCACTAGTTTCGAAAGCAAAGAAGTGTTTGTTTGGAATCACTTCTGAATTTTCCACGATGGTGTCATTGATGAAGATAATCTTGTGATCACATTCAGTGTGCTTCAGACGTCTATCATTGTGACAGACAGAGAAATTGGAAACAACCTTCCAATCATTTTCAGCAATTTGATTGTTGAAAATTTTGAACAGATCCGGAGTGATGGTTGTTTCAATTTTGTCACCCTATATCAAAAAAATTAAACATATTGTTACACAATAGATTGTATATTTTCGCAAATAAAATTGATTCTACAGAGATCATGTATAGATACTTACAAAGACATCATAAAGGATTAGTTGAATTGTGGAACCTTCGTCAGACTCCTTTCTCCATTTTCTCAAGACCTTTACTTGGATTTTCGAACCAGATCTCCATGAATGAAGATCCTTAACTCTATCATATACGACCATTTTGTGTGAATGATGTTTTTGATTTAAGCATAGAAGGTATGTTATGAACTGTCACATATTGCTTCCTTTTATAGACAATATACGTCGTTTACGAATCGTTACGCCGATTTGTTAATAAAGAGTAAATTACGCCGATTTGTTAATAAAGAGTAATTAAGAATATCAAGAAATTATTTATAACCGCCAATATTCTCTCATATCTTTGGTAAATATTCGTTTACCAAATATCATATCAAATCTTATTGTAATAAATTTAGGTAGGGAAAACAACAAAGTAGAACAATGGGAATCGAAATCTTACTGTTTTATAAATGGCATCTATTGGTTTTAGTCAATGCTGTTCAATTTAGAAATGACATGCATGTGTCATTCATGATCAGTTTATGTCTAAACTTTTTTAAAAAAAAACTAAAATAATTTTTGGTAATAAAGTTATTTTTTAACAGTAATTTCATATTCATTAAGCTTTAATAGAATAGATATTTCCGCAATTAAAGGTTCAAGATTACAACAACTAATTTGAAATCATATTGAAATTAGAAGGAAATGAAATATTATAAGGAAATAAATATTAAAGTAGCAAATCTTAAAGCGAAATTGATTCATTTGAATCATTTTCTTCTTCTTCTTCACCGTTATAGTCTTCATCTTCTGATGTTTCATGAAAACAAAGACTGCGAAACATGAAGGAAAATAATAGTTGAAAAGACTATAGAGATGAATCCATATTTAAAATATGTCATAGTATAGAAATGTTATGTACTTACAGTGCCGGATCTCTAGTGAATTCTCTTGCTTCGTCACCAAGTAGAATTTTAGAACATCTTAATTGAGACATTAGACAACGAACCCCTTTTAAAAAAAATAATTTAAAAACGGTCAATAAAAAATATATTTTTTTTATTTCATGGTTTATGAAAAACAAATATTTTTTTTATTTCTTAATACCTTCAAAGACAGATATTCTCCAAAACATAAGCAGACACACTACTGAATCACTTGCATACGAAGGACTTGCAACAATTTGTTCCCATTTATCTTTAAATTCCGAAAATGTATCACCTACAGCAATACATTCAATCTCTTCGCCACTTTACAAAAAAATAATAACAAAGTCAAAAACTTATGCCACCATCGTAGCATTATTTTCATTGGCAAAAATTATTAAAATTAGATAGTACTTCTTTTTAAATTTAAAACAATCTACTTACTTGATGTCAATTACAGTAAAGGGAAGAACATCTTTCAGACCATTGAATCCATTTTCATTATCTAGAAAACAAATTCTCCGTCTGGGCTTGACTGTTTGCACTTCACCACAAAAATCTAAATTTATTTAAAAAGAGCCAAATATTAAAAAGGTACTTATGATGATGAATATTAAAAAATATTGTTTAAGAAAACTTGTAAGTTAAACAGTAATATTTGAATAAATTTACCAACACAGCAGTTTCTCTCATCCTCTGTAGCATTTTCAAGTGATAATGCATCTGTTAGATGAAGAAAGTTGTCTGGACATCTTGGAGGGATTGGAGTGATGAGAGTTTGCATTGTGATCAATATTTGGAAAGACGTGTTACAGTTCCTGAAAGTATGCTGATTTTCAATAACTTGGAACTTGTAAAGAAGATATCATTGTCCTTCTTGCAACACGTCTCTGAACTGATCAAAGTAAACCCGACTTCGGAGTTTTGCTTCAATTCTTTTCCCTTAAAATTTAAGAAGTACCACAATTGAGATTTAAATGTTAAAAAGATGATGGATAAAATGCATTTTTAATCAACTTAATCGTGGGTTTTTACCTTCTCATCAACCAATATCAAACATATGGAGGTTGGCTGACGTAAAATGATTTGGGGTATCCACAGCCTCAGTACCTTAACAGCAACACTTAACCTATTTGTTGTCGGATTCAAATCCTCTATGTATGCTACCATTTTTTTGCTTTTTCTTGTTAAAAAAAAAGAATAGAAGAAAGAAGATGAAAGGTGAGAGGTTATAATAGTTCTATAACAGTTATATAGGAAGATTATAGTAAATGTTTTTATTTGGATATATCTAGAAAAGAGGAAAAGAGAGATTCGAAGTAACGTCCACTATTTATGTCTTTTTCGTAATGTCAGTTGGAAATTTATAGAACCAAAGCAAAGACTTTGGAAGTATGTAAATGTTAATATTTTGACTTCAATCCATCCATGCATTGGTTTACTTTAAAATATGATATAGATTATAAATTCGATTATGTTATGTATATACAGTTTAAAAATATTTTTGAGAATTATTCTTCAAAAGCATCCCTAGTGAGATAAAGTAACAGTGGGCGGCAGAGAGGATGAGAGAAACTGCTATGTTGTATATTATATGGATGAACTTATTTAATGGTTATATCAAATGTCTCTTTATTGATGGATACATGATGAAACAGATGAGTTAAAAGTATATTTCTTCATCGTATACTCCACTGAAAGTTCTGAACCCTATAGCAAGTCTTTACCATCATCAATGTCTCTGTTGAAAGAGATCCTATTTTACCAATTTAAAGATTTCTACATTAGAGGCTACTGCTTAAAATTAATACTAAAAAACTAAGCAGTCGCACATTTTTGAAAAATACCATAGTGATTTATTGATAACAAAGCAATCTTATATAGAAATAAGATTAAAAGTAAGCAAATAACCAAAAATAAATATTAAAAGATAGCATTATAAAGATGCTTATTATTGTTCAACTGAAAATATGAAAATATTGGGAAACCAAACATGGGGTAGGACTATGCTTTTCCGTGATCAACATCTTCACAGCTAATGACTTCATTCAAATCCTTGGTAGGATAATCTCCTTTATCTTCGGTGAAATCAGTAGAGTGATTGGAACATTGTTTCTTACTTGTAGATGATTGATCAATGGTAGGGTGGATCGATTCTGTTTTGCGCTTCGACGAAGGAGTTGAACTGGAAGAATTATCAGTTTCATATGGCTCAGTGCCATTGGTAATCACCAGTGATGCATGTATGTATATAGTATATACATTAGAGTTATGCATTAATAGTATAGATATAAATAGAGTTTAATATTTAAGTGAAAATTTAAACCTGTTTAGAATTGGTGAGACTAATTCGGTCTATAGTATTTTCCGATTCTTCATTACCAATTTCCATGAATTTATTGCCTTCCCAGACATTAGCAACCTTGTAACTATCTCTAGCACCAGAAAGATTGTCCCCAGCAATACATATCAGAAATTGAAATGTCTTGCCACAGACAGCCTTAATTTGATCAGCGATGAGATTAGGATCCATAATCTGCATAAATATCATTTTGTTAGATTCGGAAATATGTTAACACATGTTTCTATACTAAAAGAAACTACCTCTTCAAATGAACCATTTAGTATTTCAGCTGCGGAAACTCCCACGATTTTTGATGCCCAAGTATCAAAGAAGAAAACTTTGGTCACACCACTTTTGTCCCACACGTGGACATGTAATTTGTACCTAAAGAGGAATAAATCATCGAATATATCAACAAACATATACTAATATTTCAATAGTAGTCCACAATTTAGCTTAGTTAGAATACTTACTTAGGTTCAATCAACGTGGCCCACTCGTTACAAGTTTCACACCTCCACCTTGGTTTGCTTGGTTTCTTGACATCTTCCAATTTAACCGTGGGGTCCTCTTTATCAACCTTCTTATTACACTTGCAACAACTAATATAGAACCAACCCCAATCTGTATCGATTCCTGATATAGAACATGCGATTCTACATTTTCCTACCTATCAAAATAATATATCATCCTTAAGCTTGTCTCACATTGATTATCTATTTTAGGTTATGTAAATATATTGATAGAGTATAACATAAATGTAAATTACCTCTGTTTCAGCAAGTACATCAGCGATCATTTGCAAAGGGAATTCAAGACCACTCTTGCTACCAGAAGTGTTATAAACTCTCTTCCCACCAGAATTGGTGATTGTTAAAGCCAATTGATCCGCAAGAAGACTAAAAAGGAGAAAATAGTAAAGAATAATGAAACATAATTATTTGAATAATATCAACTCTATTTGAATATACATGTTCTGAAAAGCCTCCATCTCTGGTAGCTGAGGATTGATCATCAAGATAGAAGAATTAAAAGCATTCTCAATGTATCGTTTCTCTGAAATCAAAAGTAAATATGATACATAAGTCAAAGGTGTAAAACAAATTATTTGTTATAGTCGGTGTAAATGTATAATATTTTTCCATGATGTTACCTTTGAAGCTGTTTTGTTTAACAAAGCGTAGGAAACACATGACCATACAATCACTTGACTCATTAATAGCACGATCTAAAGCTTCAGCGTAGGTTTCCCATAGAGTACATGATAATCGATTATCCCTATTTTAAGATTATGAACAAACATAGATTATATAAATATAGTTTAAAGTATAAGCAGTTAAATATATATATATATATATGTATCAATAGATTTATAATATTACTCAGTGTCTCTTATCTCAAACTTAATTTTCTTCCTGGTAATGTTGTTACGACTTGTGATTTCTTTTATCCCTACAGAACTGACTACTTGACAAATAACATCTGTAAATGTAGATAATATAACCGTGTTAATTAGTGAGTAAATTCATCCTTTTAAAGTAGTAACAAAATATATGGATTTTTAAATTACCTAGCATCAGATTTTTGTCAAGGTTTCCAGCAAGTATACTATCAAACGATGTGAATGATAGGTAGTGATTATCAGATACATTACCAGAAGGAGAAATTGTCGTATCATATCTGGTACTGATCTTATACTTTATAAGAGAAGGACGCAAGTAGGCTGTACATAGATTCAAACCAAAAGTTGATATAATTTTCCAAGTACCAGGAACCAAATCTGCTTCAAACTTGTTGATATGATCCTTTCTCACAGTAGCTCCTATTTTGTCACCCTATATAAACCAAAAAAAGAAAAAAATGAATAGAATAATTTGATATTAATGGATTAGTAAAGGAATATTAAATCTATACTAATATGCATATTGTTTCGTCAGCCAGAATCAGTTCTATTGATTCACCAAGTTTAGTAGTATTCATTCTCCAACTATGGAGAATTTTAACTTGAATACGCCAAGTATTTTTGTAAGGTTTGAGATCTTTCAAGGGAGTAAATGAAAAGGGGAGAGCCATCATTTTGTCTAAGGAATTTGAAATGTCTTCTTTTAGTATAATATTTCAATAGGAAGATCATAATATATTTATAGTGAAATTAGGTAGATTTATGTTATCAATTAGTAATTAAGATTTGATATTTCTAATATACGCAAATATATATTTACTTACTTGATTCGTTCCAACTGATAGATGAATATTCCTTTTCAAAGTTTATCGAAATAGAGTAGAGAAAAATTATAATCTCGGAAATCAAGCAATGTAGTAAGATTTGGTAAGATGAATATTCGTTATTAAAGATTTTAACTGAATCACAAAATATCTCTTTTAAAAGATAATACTGAAAAATTAATTGATAAGATCAATGTCGGTAATTAAGCAATTAGTTTAAATTTTGGTAATTAACATATATGGTTTTAATTTAGATACCTTAAATACAATTAAATCGGAGTGTTTGCCTCTAACGAATAACTCTGTTTGGTAGCGAGAATAACTATTCTTGAACCAAATCAAAAACATGATCCGAATATTTTAGAAATGGAGTACAAACAGATCCGTTAATTTTTTTTCTTCTGTTTCCGGATATTTCAGGATCCGCGTCCCGACCCGCCGGATATTTAGTGATTGAATAGAGGGTATAATGGTCATTACAGACAATGGTAATCATAGTTTAATTTGATTAAATTAAGTGATTCTCTAATTATTTTTAATGAAAAATGTACCAAAACAAAGTCATGGTCCAATTTGAGTCTAGTGAGTACTTCAGCTTTAATAGAATAGATATATATCTATACTTACTGTTTTATATATATAAAAAACACAATTATACGGTATATTGCAGGTCAAAACCGAAATTACATTTTAACATATACGTTAAAATAAAATAAAAAAAAACTTAATTATTCAATTAATAGTTATAAAAAATAAAACTGTTTTGTGGTATACCACGTGATAAATCCAATTACTATTTATATTTATATCTCTACAAACTAAAAATTAATAAAACAACCATAGAATAACAAACTAATATAACATAATTTTTTTTATATAATATAGTTCCGCGAAAAAAAAAACTGTTATTGCGGGTTACCCTATATATTGATATACCGATTTTCACTACTACAACTATTAATCTATACTAATCAGATTTTACACACAAAACAAATATGTCAACATCGACCGAAAAAGTCAACATGTAAACTATGTGCATGTCATATGAACTCAAGCTCGACTAATAGAAGACTACTATATACTTTCGTGGGTTTTGTATACTTTCGCGGGTTAAAATTTTACATCAAACAAACAAAAATACACTATCCCATCATATATCTCTATATTATTATACAAAACAACAAAAAAATACTAAAAAAAATTATTATTATTCAGTAAAACATTTTTTGTTTTGTAGTTCACGTTCAAACAAAATGATAAATTATTTTTAGACACAAAAAATTTAAAAATATTAAAAATATATATATTTTTAAATATAATTATCCAAAATACAATAATTAAAAATTAGTCTTGTGGTGTACCGCAAGTTCAAACCTAGTTATTCTTATAACATAAAGAACAAAAATGTCATTATTATAGATAATACATGGTATATGATAGATTGATGGTTAATAATACATGGTATATAATTGATTGATAGTTAGTGTTGTTAGTTAGTTAAATATAGTTTTTTTTTGGTTATTTTTGCCAAATTCTCTTCTTCGTATTTATAGAATGTTGACCAAAAAAATATTTATAGTAAGTTTCCAAACTTATGGTAAGAAGTAGTTTTTGCCTTTCATCTCCTAATTAATTTTCACTAGATTCAGACCCGCACGTACGTGCGGAATTGATTTCAAAAACTAAGTTTGCTACTAAATTTATAATATATTACATTTTGGTAAACATTTTCTTTTTAGGAATGTTAACATTGATATAACCAAACTCATACCAGTTAAGGCCTTGATTGGTAGTGTATATAAGTGAGCATATAGATTTTAGAAAGCCAATCATGTTTTGTTTAGAAAGCATAAAAGGAGCATAAAGGGAGCATAAAAGGCTTTTAAATGCTCTATAGCCCAATGCTCCTAAATGAAGCATTTCCCAAGCATAATGGTTTTAAAGTTATTAAAATACAATTTTACCCTCATTAATCACCTAGAGTTTACTATAAATTCACAATAATATTTTTAACCTAACCCTAAAGAAAACGCATCAGAGAAAAGTCTGCAGCAGCAAACCTCAGCAAACCTCGTAAGTTGAAAAGCAACTCTTCCATTTTTTTAATCTTATAGCCAAATTTCTTGTGTATATTCATATATGATGCAAAGGGTACGAAGATGTCTTGTTGTTTTTCTTGAAGATGATGGTTTTCATTGTTTCTCATCTATTATTACCTTTTTGTTTTTTAATGCAACGTCTCACAACATTTTTTGTCAAAGCCAGAAATATAACATATAATAATATTGTAAACAGTTTCAACATGTCGAATCAAGAAGAACGTGTGCAACCAACAAGCAAGGTATGAGTATATATGTTTTACGTACATGTTGATATTTTTTTGGTTTGTGTGGTGGTTGAGATTATGTTTTATATGTTTTTATGCTTACAAACTATTTTTCGTATGATTTGTTTCATTTATTTTAATATTCATAAGTTATTGTTTCATTTGATATTATGCTTATAAGATGTTTTAATTTGTTTTTCAAAATAAGTATTTTAAACTATTTCATTAGCAACAAAATCTATATTTGTATATTTAAAATGTCTAATTTTGTAATTTTATGTCTAAATGCTAACAGCTATACTNTCAGACCCGCACGTACGTGCGGAATTGATTTCAAAAACTAAGTTTGCTACTAAATTTATAATATATTACATTTTGGTAAACATTTTCTTTTTAGGAATGTTAACATTGATATAACCAAACTCATACCAGTTAAGGCCTTGATTGGTAGTGTATATAAGTGAGCATATAGNAAGTGATCAGTTTTGTCTTTAATTATATGTAAAGATAACTACATTAAAAAAAACAATAAGAGAAAGACATTACATCTATTTTAAGACAGAAAATAGTAAAACAAAAGTGGTATATCCCGTCCAACATATTATTTTAGTTTATCAGATAAGGAAATAAGTAACTGTTTTGGATCCTCACGTATGTGTGGATTTTATTTGTAGATATATTTAGTTGTATAGGATCTATAACATCAAATCATATTAGTTTGCTATAAAAGTGTGAGAATGAAATAATAATCTTTTCACCGTATAATTTATTAGAATCTTAGCAGTTATGATATTAATCCACTAACACTATTCTTAACTGTTAAATATTATTCCACTTATGAACCAAGATCCGCATAATTTCAATATTGTATATATTTTGAATTAATATTTTAGAAATTCATAATATTTTATTTTTTTGAGATACTGATGAATCTAAAATCCAAAATATATTAATCACACAAATATCTTACACTAAACGCGTGTGGATGGATGCACAAATTTTCAATACAACATGTTGTTTGCTCGTTGAAAAGTCTAAATACAATAAAATTAATCACAAATGAAGTATATTCTTCACGTCATAATTAAAGTCCCTTGATTTTACTACTTCATGTTTCAACCTACATGCTTTCTTCTTCACACTACTAATCTCACAAAAAAATATGGACATCCTTCTGTGCGTTTGATGACTGCAGCCAAGCTATTTTAAAATGATTTTTATACTTTCTTCTTGTTTGATCTTTGTCTTAGGATGAGTTGGAATTGTACATAATTTTCAGGTTTAGTAGTCATTTATTCTCGGTATGAACTATGAACATAAATATTTATTAACATGAAATTAAAAGATAATTTAGTTTTGAAAAAAAAGACAGTTTCGTAGGCTTCTCGACTATGTTGACCTTTGACCTTTGACCTTTGCATGAACACAACCAAATTATTAGCTAATTGAAAAAACATTAAAAATTAACAACAATTAGAATCTTAGGCTTTGAATGGTTATACAGTATGGTGTAGATCGGACTATGCATACCAATATTTTGGTATGCAATATATTAGACTGTAGTATGGAGCAAACTAGTATGGAGTTTATAATGGTATGGAGCTTTTGATGAGTGGAATGAAAAATGCAGACCAACAGTGAATTTACAATAATATAGAGTTGTATGTTGAAATGCGTACTAATATGGAGATTTTTAGTATGCATTGTTGCATACTGATACGCAATGGTGAATGGTAAATTAAGTGCGGACTAATCCAATTTTAGTCCGGTCTGCAGCATACTATGCAACCATTCAAAGCCTTAATGTTCACGTGTATTACATATCTATGAGTTTGATTCCCAAGTCCAAATTATTGAACCGAAGTTTGCCATCTACAAAAACAAAACACAAAAATTAATATTACACAAAAATCACCTGAAACCTCAATACTAAAATTACATTATTATTTAACAAAAATAATTACAGCTCGATGAGTTGTTTTAAGGATACATGTTCTATGAACAACTCTTCCTGCTCTTCTCAATATTCTGATAACTTTTTTTTGATGATTTTATAAAGGAAAACCAATTTATAAACTCTTTCAATCAAAGGGTGTGTCATGCAAAAAAAAAGATCAAACTTAACATAATATAAAAGCCACCAAGTCAACAAACTAAATAATATTCAAAAATAAATAGATCAAAGTACATAGTTTTGAAGAGATACTTACACACAAGGTGGAGAAACAACTCTCTCCATGCTTTATTCAAACGATGATCCACTCGAACGCTGAAATCAAGAATTTAAAAAAAAAACTCAAAATTAGATTCTACTTCAATTAGCAAATAGAACCAAAAAAATATGTGCTATCAAAATTGAAAACCAAGAAAAGGATAATCTAGGATTTAAACACAAATATTTCGTTATACATAGGAAAATGGTATGGCATAAGTTAAATATCTGTTTGTGATTTTTCATTTATTGTTTAGATATTTTTTGCCCAAAACATTGTATAAATTTCTTAATTGTTCGTAAAAGATTTTTAACCTTACCAAAACAAATTTTATTAAAATTTTCAGAATATTGAAAATTTAATATCAGTTACTAATTACTTAAATTATCTTCAATTAATTTCAAAAAATAATCGATGAAAATTTATTATAGATTTCAACTTATACTATTCATTATTTATTTTAATTAAAAATAATATTTTATTATAAAATTAGAATTTTCACGAAATTAGGATTTAGTAGATCTGGTATTTAACTAAACATTAAATATTTCATAAATTTTTTAAAAATAATTTATTTTTATCTATAAGTTGAATATACTTTTGAAATACTTTCTTATTAATCATTTTGAAATCAATAGAAAATAACATATTCAGTTTATAGATATTTTCATTGGTTATTGGCAGTCTTGTTTGTAATTATTGTTTTAATTCACAAAATTAATTTAAGTAAACAAATTTAAAAAACTAACATTATTTATTTCCATTTTTGATAATCCCATATTTGTTTTCTTTAATTAACCACGTTATTTATGTTAACAAATTAATTTGGACTACTTCTTACCCAACTAAATAATTATCATTATACTAAAATTAAAATCTTTTTTCCAAAAATATCTAAAAATATATTAGAAAAATGAAATATATTTACATATATGTAATTTCGAATTTAAGAGTCCGATTTTTATGGCAACAAATTTAAATAATTTTCAAATATTAGGTAACTACTATTAATTTTAATTCAATTTCCATAAACATTAGATAATTATTATCTTGTTGATTTCAATTTCCATAAACATTAGAAAATTGCACTCGATTTGGAAGAGTTATATCTTTTTATTTTGGTTCGGCTAATACCAATAATATCAATCTGTTTGGCTCCTATTAATATCAATTTGTTTGGATACAGGATATGTATATCCTTATTCATATTTGAGTGGCATTTCATCATTTCATGTAATAATCTCTTAATATATGTCTACTTATTAAAAATACTTCTCTTTTAATAGTATAGATGGATATGATTAAGTTTAGGAAGTTTGCTTATATATATTATTTGTTATGAGTGTTGATAACAAAAGAAAAAAAACATACAGTACGTTTACAAATTACAACTATTAGACAAACGGTCGATTTATGCAAGTTAAAAAAAAAAGAAATTCACATACTGTATATCTGAAGTCATGAAGGCTGTTACATAGGTCATCGTTTCTTACATATCAATAGCATTCGTTTTCTGTCACATTCAAGGTAATTAATCTATAAACATTTTTTTTCCTTTTATTTTGGATTTGGTAAAAAAGATATATATATATATACATATTTTGAAGGTTGGTTTAGTAGTAATAATATTATCGTTTTACCAATTATTTAAGTACTAAATTTTGACTTTCAGTTTAATAGTATTGTTTTATGGGTGATTTATATAAGTTTGCTCGATTCATTTCTTTAATTTGTATTTTTTGGATCTACTCAACTATGAGCCTGAATATTTAATTATAATTAATATCGAAAATGGGAAAAAGTGAATTTTGTAATAATTTCTAAAAACTAATGACCAATCTCGTGTATTTATAATGGTTTTGGCTTTTCTGTTTTTCTCTAATTTTTGTGGAAATGGTTAAATTTAGGAAATTTGCTTATACATATATTACGAGTGTTGACAATAAGGAAAAAAGACATATATATTACTACAATTAAACAACAATTTTTCTTTCACATATATAATATATTTGAAGTCATGAAATCGATTATTTTGTTCTTCGTTTCTTACATATTTATAGCACTCGTTTTCTGTCACGTTCAAGGTAACACATTAACTCACTTTTTGTTTAATTAGGTAATTCGGAAAAAAATTAAATGTATGTAGACTTCGAAAGTTTAGTTTAATAATAAATTAATTGATTGTCTGTACAATATATTAGATGTAGAAGCTAGCAGGCGGGAGTGTGAAAATCGAGAGACCTACGAAGGCCCCTGCCCCACTCACCATCATAATAAGTATTGCGTTTCAAAATCATTATTTAATCCCAAACCTTTTAAATGCCAATGTATGAATACAATCGTGGTAAAAACTCAGTACCACCGTTGCCAATGTTACATTTTTTGCTAAGTTTTAATTAATATAGTCTCATAAACTAATCTTGTATAACAATAAAGGGATCCCTCATAATAAAATAAACTAAATGTTTCAAGAATTGACATTGAACACTATTGTTATTTCATAGTATTTGACTGTTTTGTATTTTTGTAAATTAATAAAATTATATGCTTTCACGTTTATTATTGAGAATTTGTTAAAAATACCTTTTTTGATATACCTTTTTTCAAAAATACCCCTTTTAGGATATTTTTATTTTTACCCTATTTTAATTTTAATGACTATTTTACCCTTAGATAAAAAATATTTTATTCAATAAAAAGAAAAACAAAATTTTCCCGCCAAAAGAATTTCTGACATATTTTACCGCCAAAAAAAAAATTTACAAGGTTTTTAAAAGGTTTTAAAGGTAGAAAACTTATAAAAACCTTAGAGCATCATTAGCAGCGTTGCTTCCCCGTTACTCAAAATAAAAAATTAATATTTATTGTGTAATCAAATAAGAAAATGACACATGTAGTATTAAGCTGAGAAGCATTTCTACCGGGAGGATTTTGAGAACGGTTCTCTGTGTTTCTCTCTCCTTCTAATATTATTTGATTAATTTTCAATTAAAAAATTTAGTTGAGCAACTGCCGCTGATGATGGTCTTATAAACGCTGATTTTTAGAAGAGTTTTAAAAGGTTTTTAAAATGTTTTTTAAACACATTTTAAACGTTTTTACAAGGTTTTTATAATGTTTTCAAAATATTTTTAAAAAGTTTTTAAACACCTTGTAAACGCTTTTACAAGGTTTATATAAGGTTTTTAAACACCTCGTAAAGATTTTAAAAAGAGTTTACAAGATTTTTAAAAGGTATAAATTTCAAAAAATTTGACGGGAAAAAATAAATTTTGACAAGAAAATTTTCGATTTTGGCGGAAAAAAATAATTTTTGGCGGAAATTTTTTTTTATTTTTAGCGGAAAACTTTTCATTTTTGGCGGGAAATTTTTCATTTTTTGCGGGAAATTTTTTTGATTTTGGTGACTGTACATTCTTGTTGTCATTCAAAAAAGGATAATTTGGTCATTATGTACATAAAGAGGGATAGTTTTTAAAATGGTTTGGAGGGGTATTTTCAAAAAGGGACAGGGTAATGGGGATATTTTTGAAAATGTCCCTTTATTGTTGACGTATATGTTTCAAAGTCATTATTTTTTTGTGCTCGAATATGTCTTTTTATGTTAAAATAGTAATATAATTTAATTCTCAGTATATTATGAAAATGTATAGAGAAACAAGCATATTGTATACATTTGAAATGCGCTAAACCAACAAATTTTTATTTCGATTCTTATTAACAAAATTTATCTTTTAAAAGTATAATTTATTTCTACCCTTACTCAATCTATTTCTCTCAATAGGATTGATCCCAACTAAGAAACGAATCTATGTCTCTTTCTTTTCTATCTAAACGCGCATTTGTGTAGATCTAAGAGAATAATTATATTTCTCTGTGCAATTCATCTACTCTTTGATTAAGGTGTTGATTGGTTCTCCAGCTACCTCCTGTAAACGTTGCGTTTGCGGGTGGTAGCGGTTGCTAGTAATTGGTACCAATCACACAAACCGCTCTAAATCGCTATCAACCGCTTAAAACCACTGAATTCCAAAATCTGTTTCCCACAAACATTTGCGGTTGTGGGTGGTTGCGGTTTTTTTGTTTTTTTAACTAAAAACAAATCAATGATACTGAAATATTTTTTATATATTTTCTACCTAACCATTTTATTCATTAAGGATGAGAGAAAATGAAGTAGGGATACGATTGAGGATATTAGAAAATAAACAACTATACAAGAAAATAAGATTCTAATTAACAATAACCTGGAAAACTTGATGTAAATTTAATAGCACATCGCACAAAAGTTAATAAAAATCTAAATAAATATAACATCTCATTAGAAATTTAAAAAAATAAGATTATTTATGAAAAATAATAAAACAAATCACCAATGACTCCTTCTCATTTTAATATAAAATTTATTTGTTTTCTGAATAATTATTTTAGTATTTTTAATGAATTTTTATTATAAATCAAGTTTAATTAACATTTTGGTGTTTTAAAACATTTATATAATTATGTATTACATTTCTTATGTTTTAACCGCTATTGCACCCGCTGGGTCAACCAGTCGTAAAATCCCTGCAAACGCACCCATTTTAAAACGCTAAACCAGTCATTCAAAACGCTTAATAACGCTTGAAACCGCAACCACCCGCTTCCGCAATCTCCCGCAAACGCTGCAGTTGAACCAGTCAGACCCTAACCATAAAAAACCGAAAACACACTTTCTAAGCTCTTTTTTATAGCTTCAAATTTTACAACTTTACAATAACATTTTATAATGCTCAAAATAGCTTGTGGTCTCACCTAGAATATTTATACACAAGAAAACCAATAGAAGACGAATTTGTATCAAGGAAATAGAAAATTGTTTGTTCTTCAAGTTTATTATTTTCCTTATTTGTTATAAAAAATAGAGGTATTCATAATTATAGAAATAGGTGGTGTCTCACTGTAGCATTGTGGCACTGTAGTTTTTTTTTTTTTTTTTAAACATACCCCTCATGTTTAGTTACTTAAATACTTGATTATATTAATATTTTTTTGAAATTTTGTTCGGACACAAAAACTCTACATTTTTTCTTTATAATTTGATATGCATTTTGTTTGATGATTTTATTTAATAATATTAAATATTTTTAACATATTTTATCACATTTCTCTCTTTTATAATTAAAATATTTGTTAATAATTATATGATTCTAAAACTTTTTAGAAACAAAATATTTTTATGTTTTTTCTCTATAATTTGATATGCATTTTGTTTTATTATTTTTAAATATATATCATATCACAACTGATGTATATTACTGTTCTATATATATTTATTGTTGGATGGTTTTAATCCGTACACTGGATTGTTAGATATATCAATTCCAGCAAAAAAACATCCAGCCATAAACGTTAACAGATCAATTCCAACGAAAAATATATATATAATAACCATCCAGCCATAAACGTGTACGGATAAAAACCATCCAGCCATAAACTTTTACTGATCAAAACAATTCAGTGTACGGATTAACAATCATTTTGCATTGTTATTTTGCACAAATCGACGGAACGGGAGTACGTAAAATACTACTTGTCTTTTATTCATATATAACTAGATGAATAACCACGCGCATAGCGCGGACTTATGACTTACCGTTTTTTAAATAATTTTGCTACTATATATATACTTTTTAATATATGTAAAGATTTATTATTTTTGTTTTTTTTTAATTGTAGAAATTTTGAAAAATATAGTTTGATGTTGATTTTCTTTTAATACTTCACATAACTTTTCTCATTTTGTAATTAAATAATTAGATACATGTATGAACAACTTTGTTTTGAGAGATTTAATCATTCTACAATTTTTGTCTAAAACAACAAAAAAATATATCAAATAAAAGCTTTATCTAAGGATGCATATTTTGTAACAAAAAGTTTTTTGGTTAACTAAATTTTACATTCATGTTAGCTTCTCAATTTCTTGAATATAACTCTAGAATTTGTTTTTTAATAAGAAGTTCGTATAATTTAATTTTTGACAACTTGTAAATATTAGAATATGAATACAAACATTCATAATTTTCTTCAACTATCTTCCTCTTTGTCTTTGTATTTTTCTAAACTAACATGTTTACAATTTTATTCAACTATCTTCCATTTGATAGTGAACAAACCTCCATTCTTCTTCATATATAAAAATTTAATTCTTTAAAGACAAACTTTCATGAATTTATCTACAATACTAACCAATATCTTGATCACTGCTGCAACTCTTCAAACTATTGACAAAATTGTAACGCGTTAACCATATGTTCATACATTCATGGGTTACGCCAATAGTAAGAAGTGGCTCTTTTGATTCACTCTTGATACCTTTTTCCTTTTGGTGATACATCTATTTTCTTGAGACATGTTCTAAACCTCTCTAAATTTCTTAGTTAAATATTGAAACTGTTTGTGATATAAAAAAAATAAAATAATAAAAGACATGGAAGATGTTTCATATTCCTTTTAATTTAGGTTTATTTGCTTTTAAGAAGGACAAACAGGTGGCACTCTCTCGATTCGACAAATTTATTCAAATATCTTCCATCTGATAGTGAACAAAACTCCAATGTTCTTTATATATAAAAATTTATTTTTTTAGGGACAAACTCTCATAAATTTCTTTACAATATTAACCAATATCTCTATCACTACTGCAACTTTTCAAACTATTGACAAATTTGTAACGTTTAAACCATATGCCAAATACATTCATAGTTTACGCCAAGAGGAAGAAGTGACGCTTTGATTCACTCTGGATGTCTTTTTGTCTTTTGGTGATGCATCTATTTTTTTGGGACATGTTCTAAGCCTCTCTAAATTTCTTATGTAAATATTGAAACTGTTTGTGATATAAAAGAAAAAGACATAAAAGATGTTTCATATTCCTTTAAGTTTAGGTTTGTTTGCTTTTAATGAAAATAGATAGGTGTCACTCTCTCCACTGTTGATGTGTCACTCAAATGGAGAGAGTTGGCCGTCTTTTCTAATATAGATTAATTAAATTTTTATTGTAATTTCATGTTATTTACCAGTGATATTTAAATAATTAGCTAATTACTACTAATAAAAGCGATAATTTGAGGCTCCTCGGCCTATCCAGATTTTTAATCTTCACCCTTAACATGTCATGTCAGCGAGTTAAGCTCAACATAATTTCTTTTGCCACGTGTTATCGATTTTAAGGGTTTGCTATCAAAACTCTTCGTATCTCTTTTTCTTTTATCACAGTTTCTAAAATTTTCCTTCTTCTTACAAATCAACATTCCAATTAATTAAAATCCGAGCCACTACGCATTCTTTCGATGATTAACGTTTTTTATTATCTTAACTCAAATTCTTCTTCACACCATAATTTTCCAGTCTAGCCGCCGCCCTAACGTATTTTCTATGGGAGTACTATACTTGAGGTATATATTTTCAGTTTAAAGCTTTGTTTAGATGCGTAGACAATTAATCATTGACTGGGTTTGTCTGGATATATGTTGGGTTTCTATATATGATCTGATCATTCATGAATCATGATCACTTTGATTGTGACGACTTTGAATCATTTATTTTTCGATCAATCTTTGACTCACGATTTTGGAAAGCTTGTGTGATTTATGATTCGTCATTTTTGACACCTTGACCTTGCTTCTCTTCCACATGTTTCTCTCTCTTTTATTTGGATATAAAATTGGTTTTGTAATTATCTCTTAAAGAAAAAAAATGGATTACTTTGTAATGCTTCACTTGAGAGTGTGTCTCATCTCATGATGCATGGCTTTTTCGATTGGGTTGCAAAGAGGTCTTAAGGATTTCACACTATTTTGCATGTTATTTTTATTTATTGCCAGTATCTAATTGTGTTTATTCTCTTCTTTTGAAGGAACCAAAGTAAATATCTTCTTTTGAAGGAACAAAAATAAAATCAATACTTGAGCTTCTATAGCTAATTGACAAGGCATACCACTTTAAAGCCAGGGAAAAAAAAAGGAACAAGTTCCATTGGAGTACGCTTCTTATTATAACGAGTTAGCTCTGTCTTCTCACCAATTTGCTGATTTTATGTTTCAGAGCTTTCAACAATGTGCAGGAAAAAGTGACAAATCAGACTATTATTTTCAAGTTAGAGGATATTAATACATGTGGAATGGACCCAACATCTGCAAGATAAATCAGGTTACGTTCCAATTATAAAAATTATTAAGTTAAATAAAATCATACAAGTTTTAGAATATAGTATGTTGCTACGAAAAAAAATCTCATAGTGGTACAAATGTGAAGAAGTGTAAAACCTTACAAACAGTTCTCAACAAATGTTCTGAAAACAAAATGCAATGGTTGTTACAATGTTCACCCAAGATACAAATCAACTTCCCACCACAAAAATGAAACGAATCGAAGGACAGAGCTGTTTGAAGTTGCATGAGGTGGATAGCTAGGTGTTTGAGTAGCAGGAGGTGGATAGTGTTTGAGTAGCAAGAGGTGGAGATGTATTCGAAATAGCATTGCAAGACTGTTTAGTGGAGAAATTTGATTTCGTATGGTATTGTTCGGTTATTATCTTCAAGTTCATATCCATGTGGCGAGAATTAGACTAACTCTTAACAAGAAATCTTTCACATTAGACTAGGCCACAAATCTTTCACATTAGAATGCTTTCGTAGGTTAATTAATTTACTTTGTATAGACGATATATAATGAAAATATATATTTACTTTCTTACTCATGATATTTCTGTAACATTTTAAATTCTAGAACAATGTTGTGAGTCTAAATATACATATTTTGTTGGATGTTTAAAGTGAAGATTTAGTGATGTTTATACAAAAAAATCCATGCCAGTGTTTAGAAGGAGGGTAGTACTATGTAAAATGCATACCGGACGTAGCCCAGATTTTTCTGCTAGTTCTTTTTAAGAGCCACACACTGTTGTTTGCCCAATGCATTTCTTTGTATTAATAGAACGTTGACCAAAAAAATAATTCCAAACGTATGGTAACTGGTAAAGTGGCTTTTGCCTTTCATCTCCTTAATTCCCATGGATATGATTAAGTTTAGGAAGTCTGCTTTATTTCTTATGAGTGTTGAGACCAAAACAAAATAAAAATATACGTTTACAACAATTAGACAAACGGTCAATTTTTGCAAGTAAAAAAGAAAAAAAATATATATATCTGAAGTCATGAAGGCTGTTACATTGGTCATCGTTTCTTATATTCATCTATATTAACATTTTCACAGCAGTTTTGATAAAAAAGACTTGGAATTGAAATTTATTTACAGATAATACCATTGTAATTAAAACATTCTTTAAAAAAATCTAATGATCATTAAATTAATTACTCAAATCTTAAACAATCTACCCATGATTTTTGCAAACCAGAAAATGATAATATTTGGATATGGCAACAATACCCAACCGCAAATTTAGCTATTCTGATGCCACAAAATTAGTAAGTAAAATCGTAATTTCATTTATTAGAATTAATATTCGTAGTTTAGGAAAACCATATTTGATAAAAATCAGATAAGGAAATCTTTTATTAATTATTACTCCGAAATTTCTTTTTGACAGATTTCTATCCATCATTAAGATAATTAAGATTACGATTTAAATTCAATCAATCAAAATTCTATCTATAATTAAGATTTTGGACAAATTTTGTACTTGCTCACCAAAATATCGATAACCTCTTCATCTCTATCCGCAACGACTTCTATAAACCACTATAAATACATATCATTCATATGCTGTCAACTCATCACATCCAATAGCAACTATTCTTATCTAATCAATATTCGTAATAGAGATTCTAATAACGGATTCTTTTGCTTTTCTATGGTGTATCCGAGAGAAGAAATTTTCTTCATCTTCATATTGGATCAAGTAAATCAATTGAGTACAAATCGATCGGAGCTTTGTTGTTATCGTCATGAAAAATTGAATCCGTTGGGAATTGATAAAACCACCAAAATAGATATGTGAAGTTAATTAACTGAACTTCACTTTTTTTTTTCGTCCAGGTTTTCGAGCAGGATCGTTTGGGAAGACTGGGAAATGAACATCTTCTTCTACTATTTTTATTTTAATTTACTGTATGTCTTTTTTCCTTCATGTATGTAACGTGACACCATGACATATTGACATTTGTTTTATTTTTAAATTCACATATGATCTATTATTATATTTACATATCAAACCATAAATGGCTTAACGTAAAACACCCAAAAAGATTTTGTACATTCAACCAAGTCCTATTTGTATATTTGTAATTTTTTCCTTGCCTATATACTTATTTGTATTTTTTAATTATTAACAATTTTATTATTATTAATATATAGTTTAACAAATATATTTCAATTTAATTTTAACTTACTTACTTCAAAGTAATACCCTAAAATATTTCAACTTAATTTTAGGTATGGTCGAATTTATATTAATATTTTTGAAGTTTTAGATTTTAATTATAATTACATAACATCTTATTTACAAAGTTAATCTCTCCAAAAATAACAATTACTTCAGATTTTGTTTCTTATATATTTACATTCGGTTCTAACTAAAAAACAGATATCAAATTACATGAAAACATAGACTATGAAATATATATTAACTTCGATTCTTAATCTAATAAGAATTTAGATTCCCATTTTTTAAAATATTATTATTGATATATATAAAAACTTAATAAAAAGTTTAAAATACTATACAATATGGTTATATAGTTGACGGGTTATAAAGATGACAGATTGAAATTAATAAATTATCATTAACTTTGTGCTAAAGTACGGGTTAAATCCTTCTTTTATTATTTGTCAACACTACTAATATTGAAATATTTGACATATCAAATTAAGTTTTTTTAACTAAGATTGTGTAAAATAATTAAATCATTAGGAAAAATGTGACTTAATCACATCTTATAAATATCTTATCATGTATTTAGATCTCCTTATTTTGTTATAATACTTAAAAGTTCAGATAGAATCTCAAACACTAAACAAAACAAACTACATATAACGACAAACAAATGGTCATGCGGTGTATCGCGGCTTAAAAATTTAATATAAACATTTAGCAACACAAGTGACATGAAAATTTAGTTATTCTTCTCTTTACAAAATATCCAATATTTAACAAACAAGTACAAAATAAATTATAAATAATAATAAAATTTATATGTCTGTGATGTAATGCTTACACAAATCCCATAATACGAAACTTATACATATGACAAATGAAATAACACAAAATTATATTAGTCCTAAAATTTTTTTTATTAATTTGACTAATAACAGTATGTAAAAAATAAAATAAATTTGAAAATCAAAAATAACAATTTGTCCCGCCATGTATCACGGGTTAAAATCTAGTAGCAATTATTTTCTGTCACACATCCCTCCTATTAATCTTAAACACAATTATAAAACAAATGTTAGTTTTGTAAGTAATATAAGGATATGCCTATTGGAATTACGACAAAATCAGTTTTGCAAGGAGGGTAAAGTCCTAATTAGAATTAATCTGAAATCAGATAAACAGGCAGGTCAATTTGACCCGGTAATGTAACCTAATTTCATGTTATAATTTCAGCCGTTCGTTTTTATTTTGATATCTTAGCCCTTCATTCTCTAAGTTTATGAATAGAGAGACATCAAACCTAAAAAAAATTATTCTTTCGCCTCTCGATATTAGTCTCTCCGATACTGAATCCCTAAAGAAAGGAAGACAATCTGATTTTTAATCACCCAACCCAGTCCACGATTCCCAGAGAATTGGAACCAACATAAGTGTGGGAAGAGGAGACTTTAAGCAAGAGAAGAAGGCAAAGGAAGAAGATTCAGAATTTACTCAAGCATCGTATATATACTAAGGGTATTACTTCATTTTACTCTTTTAGATATATATTTTAAATCTGTATCTGGTTATTAAAACCAAGTTTAAGTAAAAAAAATTATGAATCTTGATATGTTTTGGTTTTTGGTTTTTATCTGGTCATCAGCACGATTTTAAGATGAGATTAATTACAACTAATCTTATGACTTAAAGAGAGAGAGAGCAATGGAGATATCGAAATACAAGGCGATCTTAGCGTTAGTGTTTTTGCATTTTACGTCGGCTGATTTCATTGAAGGACTCAATTCCACCGTCTTTGTTGTTTACCATCAAGCCAGAGCCACTCATTTCATTTGCCCCATCTCTTTCATCTCCGGCCGCTTAGTAAGCTCATCAGTTTTTTGTCCATCCATTTGAATTATATTGCATCGCCACATGAATATTGATGAAAAATCCATTTCCATGTGAACTGGTTAATAGGAAAAAAACAAAAAACAACCTTGTCTTGGAGTAAGAGGCTTTTGGTGGGTGGCTCTCATGGCTGTTGTTGAATCAAAACCCTCATTTTAAAGGAATTGAAATCATTTAAAAAAAATATGATTTCTCATATTAAATTAAAGTTTGGAATAATGTTGTTTGGTAGGCTTTTCTGGTCAAGATGATTTTGACAAATATATATTACATATTTAGTCTAAAAATTAATATGCGGTATATTATGGTTAAGTCATATAATTAATAATCAAAATACAATATCTAGTTTTAAACACTAAACAAATTAAATAAATTTACAAACAAAATTTTTTTTTATATAATACAATTTAATTCGTGGTATACCGCAGGTAAAAATTTAGATCTACTAGAATATATCTTACAAAAGAGATGTTATTTTCATAAGTCATATTCAGCATATGATTTCATAGTATACTATAATGTTCTATCTAAAAAAACTTTAAAATAAATAAATAATCACATATATAATGTTTTAAATAAAAATTATAATATAAACAAAAAAAATTCAATTCATCATCTATCACGGGTCATATTCTAATAGTTTAATATAGCCTACGTAACTAATCTACTACTCCAGTATAATAATAAAGGGATCCTAATAATAAACTATACTAACAGTTTCAAGAACTCACATTGAACATTATGGCGTACACTATTGTTATTTCATAGTATTTGATTGTTTTGTACTTTTGTAAATTAATACAATTATATGCTTTCACATTTATTGTTGACATATGTTTCAAAGTGAAGTGGCACCAAATTCAAATTTATAATCATATAATATATCTAAATTAACATATGAAAATAAACATATATAAAAATAAAAATTAATTTATTTAGTAACAAAGATTATAAAATTACTTACAAATTTGTAAATTGACTCAATCTGTTATTAGGAATATATAACTTTAGATGGTTTATAAATTGACTCAATCATCAAACTTGTAAGACGACATGACTTACTAAAAATGTTACTAATTAAAATTAAAACTAATGTGAAAAGAGAAAACCAAGTAGAACTCAGAGCAGTGGCTATGTGTTAATAAAAGAAACATTCACTACCGGCCTATTTTTTTGGAAAATAACTAAAGGCCCTAATTTTCCCAAATAAGCTTAATAGTTAGACCCAATAAAAAATATATGTGGTTAAGAAAAGATGAGACCGGCGATGGTTCTAGAGAAACTGACAAAGAAGACTTCGGTTAGAAACTAAAATTAAAATAAATTATGGTAACTAAAGAGACTCATTGTTCTCACTTCTTCAATCACCTTTAGAGTTTGGTTAATGATTTTGTAGCACAAAAGAGAAGAAAATTTATGTTTTAGAATTAAGATTTTGGTTCTATGCTTGTTTCTTTTTTCTGATTATATTAGTTATTATGTATAAAAAAAATTGAAGGCCTTTTTTTAAACACTGCTTTTGGTCCATATAATCCCAGGCACGGTTCTAGTACTAGAACTTATAAAGAAATATCAAGAATATTCTTGTGGAGTGAACCATATTCCTAAAACTTGTATTTTATGTGGTGAAAATAAGTTATTATATTGTTTGATCAAATTTGACCTCCTTCTAGAAATAGTTGATAGCTCCCATTAATCGGAGAAGTTGTGGTGGTGACCGGTGACTGTGTGGTAGCCTCTATATATAAACTCATAATTACCTACATATAAATTTACACATATAAACTCATAACTACCTACATATAAATTTACACACAAACGACGAATTAACTAATGTTTTTGTTATTCTCTCTATCCCATTATATAAGATTTGTTAGGTTTTTTTTGTTCCACTTATTATAAGATTTTTTCAAATTTTTATGCACAATTTTTTTAGTAATTTAACAATTTATGACTATTTCAATTCTTGTTGGTTGTAATTTTATAAATGACAAAATATTTATTGTTTTTAAATTTTTGTGTTTTTATACAAAAACTCTTAGAAAATGGGAAAGAAGGAGTATGATTTAAGATAAAATATATATGGTGAAAGTTTACTTACAAAATTAGGCATGAAGAAACCATAGTGTGTTACTGTGTTTGATTGGTAAACACAAACAAAAAAGCCGTACAAGTGGTACAACTTTTAACGTTTACCAATCGGACCCGTATATATGTGACAGCTTACAGTAATATTCGAATTTTAACGGTATTGAAACTTTCACATTTTCATGTCAACACAACATTGTAACATACTCCTCTCTCTCCCACACAAGAGAAGAAATCAAAATATTACTATTACATCAATGTAATGGACCAGAAGTTTTAATATATGGTCCTCAACTGAGGAAACAAGCCCATTAATTTGCTTACCCATTGATTCTGCATCACGCCACGTGGATGAAGATGAATGGATTCGATGATCCATGGCAACGTCGTCGTCTTCTTCTTCTTCTCTCCTTCTCCACTATTGCAATTTTTCTACTTTGAAACTTCCTCCTCAAACCTGAAAAGTTCGAGACTTTCGAGCTATTGTTCGATTTATCTCTCGTGGGTCTCCTTTGTTTGTCTCTGGCTCTGGATCTATGACCGTTAAAAGATTCTCTAGCAGAGACGGAGGAAGCAGCAGTAATGACGGTAACAAAAATTTTGAGGCAATCGAGCAAGAATCTTCCATCAGAGGTTCCTCGGAGCTTCGGGACGAGTTGGTTGGTATTGAAGCCATTCTTAATCGTCTGGTAAGTAGGTAGTGATGTATTCTCATTGTTGCACGCAATGTGTTCGATGAAATGTCCCCTTTTTAGTATCGAAATTGGTGTTTCTGACCCCTGTTTTTAAATGATGATGATGACAGAGCAAATGGGTTGTGTCTGCTCTATTTGGTTCGATCATTCTTCTACGACATGATGGTGCAGCCTTGTGGGCAGCCATTGGATCGATTTTGAATTCCGCTCTCTCTCTAGTTCTGAAACGTATACTTAACCAAGAGAGACCTTTTGCAACATTGCGATCTGATCCCGGGATGCCATCTTCTCACGCTCAATCCATTTCTTTCATATCTGTCTTTGCTGTTTTATCCGGTAAAGTAAAAAAAGCACTTAGCAGCTTAAACTGTCTCACTATCATCATCAAACTGTTTTGAGACAATACCCACCCGGGGTCGTGTTTTCTGCAGTTATGGAATGGCTTGAAACCAGTGGAGTCTCTTTGTTACTTAGCGGCTTCATCCTCGCATTGGGTTCATACTTTGTAAGTCATTCCATGCTTTAGCAACCAATCTCCTTATCCATTTAGGCTTGGAATCATTTAGTATTTGATCTCCCTTTCTCTCTGCGTTATTACAATGTTGAAAACTTGAGAGATATTTTGTTTTTTTCTTGTGTATAGATACGTTTAAGGGTTTCACAGAAGCTACACACAAGCAGTCAAGTGGTGGTGGGTGCCATTGTGGGTTCTCTTTTCTGCATCTTGTGGTATACAACGTGGAACTCGCTTCTACGTGAAGCCTTTGAGTCATCTCTATTAGTTCAAATATCTGTATTTCTGGTTGCAGTTACATTTGCGCTCGCATTCGCAGTGTACGTTGTACTTAACTGGTTCAAAGACGACAGATAATCAAATCAATTAAGCTTAACAGGTTAAAATTAAAAATTGTATCCCTCCATATCTTTTCAAATTATCAAATGTTGGATTCTGAGCCCGTTGGTGGAAATTAAGAATAAATCAAATTCAAAAATGTAAGGTTTCTTTGAGATGTAAGCAAAAGCCAAGCACCTTACACTAGAGCTAACATTGACTGTTAACAGGAAACAAACCGAACCAAATATTAGTGACTATGGCTGCCACTCAGTATGCCACCGCAAAAAAAAGTGTTTGCAGCTTCTCGGAGCTATACATCCTCTTGAGAACAGTTAAAACAATAACCAAATATATGTATATATATTTCTATTCACAAGGCGTACGCTAAACGTCCTGTATCTTTTATTTCTCATGCTCGCATCAAACCCGTCACCTGAGACAAGAGACTTACTTAATCATCCTTAAAAGGTTTTGATACTTCGGATGATGGCTTGGCTGCGGGAATGTAAGACCATGCCAATGCCGCACTTCCTAGAGTAATGGTTGCTGCAATTGATCCCCAAATCCATCTCTGCCTCTTCTTTCTCTTCTGCCTCTCTCGTCGTGCTACCTCTGGTATCAACAAAAATGGGAGATTAGAGTTTGAAAAAAAAAAAAAAAAGATAAGAGATGGCAAAGGAACATTTGGTGAATGATAGTGATTTTCTTTTACCTATGGCCTCTTGGTTTCGTTGGGACATTTCTCTATTCACAGCCTCATAGTAGTGTACACGATCAGACAACCGTGTGATTTCAAAGTTCTTAGTTTCGAGCATAGATTCCATCTCCATCTCTACCTCCGCCTTCGCCATACCTCTGCCTAAAGAGTCAGAGACAAACCTAGCAACCTCGAGTTGGCAGCGTAGTTCTTCTGCTAGATTCATGTTGTTGGTCGAGGCGGTAGGATCAATAGGAACGAACATACCAACCTGAGCCAACTGTTCACGGAGTCTCTGCCAGTGAATTTGCATCTGCTCCAGAGACTCCTCTGTTTGTTTTCTTTTCTCGATTTCCATTAGTAAACTAAGCCTTATCTCCCTTAGTTCAGATTCGATGTTGTTAACTGAACTCTGCATTCCACTGTCGGTTGATAGTTCTGGAAAAAAAAAACAAAAATGCATTACAAACAGTTCTAAATTATACCGTCAAGTTAAAGTTTAACTTTTATGATACTTATGAGATACATGGGAAATGAATAATGCATTAGTCCTCATGATTAGGACAACTTTCTCCTCACTTTCAATAAATCCAGAAGCACACATAACTGGAAAACAAGAAAAGGCTACTACTGCACATTTAAGAAACAGTACCGATATCCCGAAAAGCACAAAGGTCAAAAAGAGAAGGGACTCGGAACATGTGTTTAGTCATACTATCTTGGGAATGTTAAGATCATTTGCATTGACAGTCATCTCACAAGGAAATACGTAGTAAGAGAATAAGGTTTAGATAAGTACCATCCCAAGCATCATAAAACTCTCCCACAGGTGTAGCAAGTCTTTGTGAACCTTCCTCTCCAGCATCACCCTCTACTTCGGTGTTACTTGTGAAGCTTCCTGATTCACCTGGGTCATAGAAATCTTCAGACTCACTCTCCTTGTCTGTTTTGATAGTGACAGGCTCAGACATATTATTATTTTCCCTATCTAAACCATTGGCAGCATTATCCTCCAACTCTGAGTTTCCTCCATTCTCAATTTTACCGTCAAGCGGACTCCAATTCCCAACAGGACCATCAAAATTAAAGTTAGCAACATGATGAGCATGAACTCCACTGGAAAAATCCTCTTCAGTAGCCTCACTGATAGGAAAGGAGAAGGAGGTGGACCTCCTCCGAGGGGAAACCTTTAAATCAGTTTCAGCAGCAGTAATAGTTTCCTCTTTCTTCAGGTGGGAAGAAGAAGAAGAAGAAGAAGAAGAAGAAGAAGAAGAGACAACATTAGCCTCAGAAGAGCTTTTAAGAAGACGCGGAGGTCCACGTGATTTGTGGTTGATAATGTAAGGCGAAGGCGGGAAAGAAGATGGCGAATTGGGAAGCGGGATCGCATCAGGAGTAGCGTAGAGAGCAGGTGACATCTGAGGACGAGTCGCCGTCCTCTCGTTAGGTAATTTACCTTTACCTTTCTCAAGTTTTGATATCGGCGGCCTTGAGTAAAACGCGGTTGGAACACTCTCGACAGATGTGGAAGCCCCTGGCTCTATCATTCTATCCAAAGCAATAGCAGAAAACGTAGGCATGGCTCTCTCTGCCACACAACAAAAAAAAAAAATCAATTCAAAATCCAAAAAATCACAAGAGCGTTCCGAAATCAGAAAACGAAAGACAAAACAATTACGAAATGCAAATCAATTAGCTAATTGAACCACATCTACACCATCGCTATACCTAAACCAAAAAAAAAAAAAAAAAAACCTAGAATCGAGAAGAAGCTGGCAAAATCAATTACAAATCGATAATCAAAACGAATCTCAAAAGATTCAGACCTACGATGACGAAATTTTCCCAGAAATTACACGGAGCAACAACAACAACAGAAACAAAATCCGGAAGGCGCAAAAAGAAGGATTACCTCAAGCGCGAAGGGGATCTCTCCACGGAAGAAGAAAGCTGAATAAATAAATAAATAAAAAGATTCCAACGGTAGAGATCGGTGTTAAACGGAAGCGATACGACGGCGAAGATATTTATGAAGAAGAAGAAGAGCGATACGACATCGTATAAAAAGAGGAGGAGGAGGGAAGAAGAAGAAGACCTCTTCTCCAAGGCTTTNTTTTTTTTTTTTTTTTTTTTTAAATCTCTCTCTCTCTCACACACAGCTTTGTATCTCCGCAAATATTTAAAACGCTTTTGTTTTTTTTGTTCTTCGTTTGCTTCTTCCTCTATTCTAGGCGACCCATTTCTTAACAAAATTCGTTTATATTTAATTTATCTTTTTTGTAAACGTGGTCTTTTTGGAGATATATCTGAAAAGACAATTATAACCTTTAACGGTAAGCGTAACGAGCAAGGACGGCGCGATAACGAAGGGGTACTTTGTGTAAATGAATCAAATGGGTAGGGTTTCGGGAAGTAATCACAAACGACGTCGTTGAAGGGATCTTTGTTCAAGTGGGTCATATCTCGAATATTCATTTTAACGTCATTAAAACGATGACGTGGCTACATTCTGTGTCTTAAAAAAGCAAATTTTAAACCCATGGCCCAAATTTGTCTGTTCACGAATCTGTAAAGCCCATTTTGATAACGATTTTAAAAGTCTTTTTATAAAAAATTATTCTTGTCTTATTCAAACTGATAATACTACTTTTTAGAGACGGTTTCTTAAAACGTGTTACGTGACCCATGCGAACACGAGTATTCAAATCGGTTCATATAGTAATATTCTATACTATATAGTGTCTTTTACAAATAAATTTGGTCTTCACACAAGAATATGAGACTATGATATGTATTAGTATAATATTTTTCAGGAATTTGATGAGAAGAAAAATTCAAATCCATGTGTACATCTTGCCATTAAGAATTTGAAATTTTCTTTCTTTTTGCTTGGATTTTTTAAAAGATAAATGCTAAAGGTGGGAATATGAAGAATATAGAACATAACCTAATTCAAAGCTGGAGAAGGTCTTCTTGAGCTTGGACCGCTAATATATATCACCAAATTAGGAATTGATTCAACCATATATGTTTATATAAAAGTTGTCAAAAGTTCAAAAACCAACTTGTTGATCAATAATAAAGTCAAGAACTTTTTTTAATTTATCTTATTCTTGAAATAACCATTTAAAGTGTACAAATTCATTGCTTAATCCATCGTTTCAAATCTACTTACAGAATGGTTGGATTCTTTTGCAAGAGATTATATATATTAAAAGAAAAGAGAATGATATACAAATCTTTTTATTCGTTTTTTTCTTGTCCATTAATCTATCTGTAATGAATCACAGGTGCGTTAGAACTCGGATCCCACACACCTCCTTCCTTCACATACTCCATATACCTCGCAAACTCGGGTTTCGAAGTCGCCAAACTCTTCTTCTTCGTCGTAGACTTCTTCTTCTTCCTTTGGAAATGAACGTCAAAGAAACTGAATAAAGGATGAACAGAACCACCGGTTGGTTTCACCGTCGTCGGTGTCTTCTTCACCTCTTGATCCATCGGGTTTCTTGATTGACCATAAACACCAGCCGGAACGCTCGCGACCCTTTTCAACCTCGCTTCTTCCTCGCCGAGCTTTTCATAGCCACCATGGGGTTTCCTAGTGCTCATGGCTCTAAACATGGTCTCTGGTGTGGTGTGTATGAAAAAGGTGGATGTCTTTTTTTTTTCTTGTGTTAGGTGTGTTCTTGAATCTTTCTCCTCCTGATGGTGTTTAAGTAGTAGGCCAAGTTTGCTTTGTGACATGAAAAGAAAATAGTAGATCTGTTGACCTTTTTCTTTTTTTAAAAAAGTTCTTGTCTGTATGAGATCTCCACTCCAACAAACTAAATTAAATTTTTATATTACGTAATTAATAAAACATGTGTTATAGTGTTACACCCACATGATGTATATACATCTTCTCGTGAATCTCGATCCGTCCCCTATTAAATCGCCGGTCAAATGTGTTTGATGCTGACTATTACGTCTACATCTTTTAGACAATTCAAATGGACAATGGCTTTCTAGAGTTTTATATACTACTTACTTGTCTCGTGCAATACTAATTTATTTGTCTGATCCATCTACAACAATTTATAATTATTATTGGACTGACTGCAATTTGTCCAGCTTAAAGGGCAAAAATAAAAAAAAGGGAAACATCTCAGAAACAATTAGAAAAAGAAAAATTATATCTCTAACAAGCAAGATCCTTTTTAAAACCTTTTTCTAAACTTAGTCCAAGTCTTTTCTTTTTTTTTGATAAAAAGTTAAATTTTATACCATTTTTTATTTGTGACAGCAGTTGCAGAAACAACAAAGAAGACAGAAAGACCAAAAATTAGAAATAACAAAAAAACGGTAAAAACTTAGTCCAAGTTCTTTGTGTGTTTTAAATAATTCAAGGACTGATTGGCTGATGAAGCCCAAATTTTGCTGGTATTGAAGTGACAAGAGAGGGAGATGATTAGAAAGAATTATATTCACACACTTGATAAAAATTAACCTATATGTGAATTGCATTAGGTCAATAATAACATAATTGCATCATGTTGTTTTTCAGCTATCAACGGTTGGTTTTCTGCATCGGTTGAGTACAAAAATATGGGTTATGCGAGCTTATTGTTACATGAATTAGCACCAAAAATCTAGAAGAATCAACTTTGAGAAACGCTAGAAGGAGGGGTCGAACCTCCGACCTTGTGGTTAACAGCCACACGCTCTAACCAACTGAGCTATTCGAGCTTATTGCTAAAGTGTTGATTTGAAACATTAATTTACTTAGATGTTATTTATTTATATTCAAAGGTCTAATTTTATCACTTTCTTCAGCCACACACTAATAAAATAAAGAATCGTAATCCCAGATTGAGATATATATTTTTTTTTTTTTAAAACAACACATATATAATTGCACAGATTTAGTGATGGATTCATACTTCACGATTTTGAACAAATTTGAAGGCCAAAATTTATATATATAAAGTATAATTCACTTTAGACGGTGATCACAATTCACTAGTGGTGTTACTGTTCCTCTTCATTGCTTGCTTGTTATTATGCATCCAAACTTTAAAAACCTGTCTCCTCAGATTCACCACCTTACAAAACTTATCAATCTCTTCTTCATCTTTCTTCTGCATCCTCCACCCTAATCTCTCCGCAAACTCCTTCATCTTCTCCTTTTGTTCTTCGTTGATCTTGGTTCTCACTCTCTTCTTCTTCTTCCTCGTCGTCGTCGTCATCATCATCATCAAACATCTCCCATCAACGTTCTGGTTACGATGGCTAAGAATCTTCTTCATATCCTCACTCGACGACGAAGTCCTCCGTCCAATCTCACCCATTGGATGCATCACACGTGGCTGCATAGCCTTGTACGAGCTGTTGCTGTTGTAGAAAGCCGGAGTTATCATCATCTGATCTTGTTTGTGTCCGTACACTTCTTTCTTGTGGAAGCTCCGATGACAATTACAGGCGGCGCATTTTAGCGCACCGAACGTGCCTTCTTCACCACCGGCCAAGAACTCGCAGCATCCGTCTACAACGTGTCCTCCGGTGGAGGCCGCGTGGTTCTTCTGGCATTCACAGTACTTAGCTGGTTGGTCGACACGTGTCCTCGGTTTTTGGGTTTCTTTCTTGATCGGGAATAAAGCTATGGATGGATCTGCTGACTCTGGTTTGGCTTCTGGATCGGGGAACGGTTTGGTGTGTGCCTTTACTTCAATGGTGTTGGTTGAGATCATTGTTGTGGAAGTAATTGCATTACCTTTTCCTCCAACCTCCATTGAAAATCTGACTCAAAAGAAGAAGACCACTTTGTTAGAATTAATAATCATCATAGAATAATCATTCACTAATGCATGCAAAATAAGAGAAGGAATCTAATGAATTTTGTACTCACCTTAGCGACGATTATAGAGATGCTTTTTGTTATAAAGAAGAGTAGTGAGATGATATTGATGATATTGATGAAGAAGAAGAAGGAGAAGGAGAAATAGAAATTAAGGGTTGAATTGATGACGTATGTGCGTTTGTTTCCTATCACCCATCAAGTTTATTTCACATGAAAATCCAACAAAATATTGATTTAAAAACCTACTAGAGAGAGAGAGAGAGTGTGGGTTTGTGTGGTGGTGCCTCTTAATTTCGAGACATTGTCATATGTTTGTTATCTTTCACCACCTGCACCTTTGGTCCATCTCCCATTATTGCATTTCTCTCTCTTTCTCTATTTTCTTTTATGATGATGGTGTTACTAATTAATGTGTGTCTGCAAAAAACCCTAGTTTAGTCAAACTTATTACCTACTCGTAAGACTTTAAAAATGGTGAGTGAAAGGAAAGTTACAGGTGTATTGAACTACTTGTTCTAATTTAACCAATTTTTTGTTTTTCATTTTAGTGACTAGTATGATTTTTGTTACAATGTTTTAGGTATGACTTGAAGTTTTAACATACCATAAAATAAAGAATAACACTTAATATATCCATGTTTGTCAATCCAATACACTCTCAAAATATCTCTATTTATCAATCTTCACAAATTCTCTATGAGATTTAATTTAATGTTATAGTTTTATATAATAAATGAGTATACATATGGTGTTGCCGTGTTGGATGGAGGGTTTGCATGGAGTTTGATATTATTTACTAATAATAATACTAATAACTTCACTTTCCCATACAAATGAAATTAGGGTTTCTAATATAGGTGTTTAATAAATACTACTACTAAGTTTTACTAGCAAATAACTTAATCAGAGTTAATCATAGTCTTGAAAGAGAAGACATACTAAATTATTGTTTTCTGGTGGGGAGGGTTGAAGAAGAATTAAAGTGTGAAAGAAAGAAAAGCTGGTCCACATAAGCACAACAAAACCTGCAACTTTTATTTATCTCCACATGTCTCATGTCTCTCATTTTTCAGATTCTTTGTTTCCCACAGCTGTGTAGCACTTTATGATCATCTTCATTTCTTACCAAATACTGAAGTTAATCAATGGGAATAGATTTGCGCTTTAAGAGGTTGAATTTTACGCGTGACACAAACCTTACGAGTTTTTAGATTCTCTTCGTATGGATTAAGTGCTGATTTCACACGTAACTTGGCAGAATCAGATCCACACTAGGTCTACAATTGATTATTGGGCCAAGCCCAATACAAGGACGATACAACTAGTTGGCGCTTCTCTATACAAGAAGTCAAAGCAAAATGAAAACCACATATAATACATGTTTTACAAGTTACAACAATCACAGAATCATAACTAGATCTGTGGAACACGGTTAGGATAAATAAAAAGGTTTCTCTTACGTGCTCAAATATACAAAAGAGAAAACTCAGATTACTAGCAAAGTAATGGGCGTGGAATAGCTTATTCGTCACAGAATCAGAGCATCTGTCCGAGCCGACAAAGAACAACTGGGTCTTCAGTAATCATTACTGAAATGATTGGTTGCAACAAATCGTACTACAACGAACGATATAGAAGCTTCACTGAGAAAAGATCAGTCATGTTACTAGGATTGTTGCTAGCTATAGAAGACACATACGCAAAGATAATAACACTACTTTAAGATGATGATATAGGCTTTAAAGAATTGGGAGATTTCTACTTCAATAAAGTAATCCAAAAGCTACTAACCATGAGGCAGAACTTAAATGTCAAACCAACTAGCAAGTGTCTCTTATCCTTTCTAATCATGTAACTGTTCAAACTTCCAAAGTCAAGCATGAAACTTTCCATTAAGAAATCAAGATTGTCTATGTTCATATCATCCGTCAAAATATTTGCTCTTCAGATCAGAGCAATAAATGACAACAAAGAGAGGTTTTGTTAAAATTGTTACCATTTAGGTGCTATTTGGTCTTACGAGCCTCGATGAGTCTCCACATGTACCACGAACCAACGGACCTATAAGGACGCCATTTCTCACAAAGCTGCTCCATCTGTAACGGACCAGGAAGATCTCTCAACCCATAAAGATCTTTCACACCTTTCCTCACACCAAGATCACCCACAGGCAAAACATCAGGTCTATGCAACGAGAAGATCATAAACATATGAACAGTCCACACTCCAATCCCTTTAACCAAAGTTAACCGATCAATCAACTCTTCATCACTCATTTTCAAAATCAATTCATCGGAGAGCACACCGCTCTTGTACTTATCAGCTAGATCGTGGAGGTAACTCGCTTTTCTCCCGGAGACACCGATCTTACGGAGATCAACGGCGGAGAGTGAGATCACTGATTCAGGGAGAACACCTGATTCACCTCCGTCGAACAAAGAGATGAACCTATCGTATATACACTTGGCTGCTTTCGTCGCGAGCTGTTGGTAGAGGATGGATCTCGCTAAGGAGAGGAACGGAGGATTGGCTGATTCGAACACTGGAGGATCGTTGTGCGTTGTGATTAACGCTCCGAGGATTTCGTCGGAGCTTTCTAAGTGAAGGAGAGCGAGATCAACCGCTGATTTGGTTGATAGAGAAGGAGACGACGCGGTGATGACGATGATCGGATCTGACGAAACTTTCCTTAATTTACGAGGTCGAAACGTGATCCTAGAAGAAGTAGAAGAACCAGTGACCTCTGAAACATTATTAAGATTACCGGCGACGGAGATTGAAGAACCCGGTTTATTCACGGCGGTTAGGGTTTTACGGAGAGACATAACGACGGCGGAGTTGATAAGTAATGAAAACTGCAGAATTCTTCTCGCGTTAAGCCAGACAAGTATACTAAATTGGGCCTTTAAGTGATCTCAATCAGCCCATTATCAAGCCCAATTCTACCAAAATGTTATATACCCCACATTTGCGGTTTTGAGTATTTTTATTTCTATTGACAACTGAATAGAAAACGATATTAATAATTTTTATAATATTGTTTTTTTTGGTTTTATGATCGTGCAGAGAGATTTAAAAAGCTGGTGGAATTAGTACAAAACATGTTGCAGAATCGGTTCAGTAAAAAAATCTGAAAAGTAATAAGTAAGTTAAAAAAAAAAAAAAGGAAAATATTCTGTAGAGCACATATTGACACGAACAAAAGGTCAAGATAGAGGTGGGAGTAGTAAAGGACAAAACGACGGTCAAAATATATAAAAAGGGCGGAGGGAGAGAAGAAACAGAGCATAATACGACAAAAATAAGTTCATTAAATCACTACAATGCTCTCTGATCCAAACTGAAACACAACAGTAACCTCCAAAACCCACACATTGGTACGATCAGAATCTTATATCTCTCCCCAATTCGACGATCAGATTTCAATCTTCACACTACCAAACAGCTATCCCCCAAAACTTTTAATTTTTTTTTCTCTTTTATTTCTATTTTTCTAATTTTTATTAACCAGTGAAAATAATTTATTAAAGTCTCTCAGTTGTGAAATTCAGGGACTCAGGTGGAACTGAAACTTCTCCGTTCAACTTCAAAAACTATATACATTAAAAGAGTTCTATCCTATGTCTCTATTTTTGGTCTATGTTTTTTTTTTTATGCACATCTCTCTTTCAATTTTGTTTTGCTTTCTTAATATTTTGATTACATGTTTTTATCACGAACACTGTTGTTTGAAGAATCTAACTGTATTAAATATGATTTTCATTATTTAGACTAAAGCAGAGAAAATTTCCATTTAAAGAAGGTTAAATTTTTTAAAAATATATATATAGAAAATGAATTTTAAATTTGACCAGAACGGTACTTTTATAGATAAACCATAAGTTAGACCGTCGCTATCAATAACATCAACATCGTCTATCGATATACACTTCTAATGTTTTTTTTTTTTTTCATAACATTTTTTTTTTAATTAGACATGATTAAACCACATGGAGATTTTTAAGAATCTAACGTCGTTTTCTTCTTTTCCCTTTCATCTGGTAAAGTCATGAACAAGACTTGCCCTATCCGCCACGTTAAGCCTCCACGAAAGGAACGGAACGCCACCGTGAGCACCGTCGGATTCACCATTGTTTCCTACTCCCCCGTTGTAATCATCCATGAACCTGATCTCGTTTGCCGGATAGTTACAAGGAACCCTCTGCGTCGAGTGATGATGAGCCCACGGAGTACCATTGTTGTTGTTGTTACTGGTGGCAGCATGGTAATTATTGTAGCCGGAGTTGTGATGCCCGTACTGCTCGTTTTGAACCGGTGCAGCTCCAACGACGATGTTTCCCGAAGCCGCCGTGGTTCTTCTTTCTTCCTTCTTGAAACGAATGCCGCATGCGTTGCATAGGGACTACAAATTCCAAAACCATTCATATCATTTAACCATCAATATCTCTATATATTTAATGTTGTTTCAATAAATAGAGCAATAGAGAACTGGAGAAAAAAAAAAAAGGGATGAACTTAATTAGTGTCTCGTTTTGCAAATATTTGTTGATTATTTATAAGAAGTCGCATACTTCAAAAGAACTATATTCAAATAATTACAGTCCATCAAAATCGTTCTTTAATGTTTCTTTCAATAAATTAAGCTATGGAGAAAGGGATTTATTGGTTCTAGTGAAAAAATAGATAGGCAAATATTCAAAACAAAAAGGATGAAATGTCACTCTTTTTGTTGTAAATCTTCCTTCTAATTGTTTATGTAAAAGAAACATTCAAAGAAAAATAATGGAATATTAATAATTTAGTCACCTTAGGGCCTCTAGGACCATTCCTCCATAGAGGAGTAGAAGTAGTGTCGCAGTTGGCACAGCGTCTGGAGAGAAGAGAATCACCGCCACCACCACCACCGGAACAACCACGAGTTGGCTTGTTAGAGGAGAAAGGAAGAACGTTACTGAACGGTGTCGTTTTCGAGTTGTTGTTTTTGGTGTGAAGCAAGTCCCAGAAGTTGGAGATGCAAGAAGAAGCACCAGAGGAAGTAGAGCGTCTACGTTTCTCGTCCTCCTCACAAAGCCGCGTAGAAGGAGTTCCAAGTGAGAGAGTGCAGTCAACAGCGGAGGAAGAGTGATTATAGTCCTCGCCGGTCTGTTCAAAAACGCCGCCGTTTGGCATGGAGAAGACCATCGAGTAAGAACCGGCGTTGGAGGAGTTGTTGTTGTTGTAGCAGCAGCTTTGACTGTGGTGGTGGAACATTCCACAAGAATGACAATACTGACCCTGCGTTGAAGTAGTGTACGGAGTCTGCATCATCGCTCTCACACACTTCTCTCTCTCTCTCTCACTCTCTCTCTCTCTCTCTCTTTGAAAACCCTAAGTGTAAAATCTTAAGAGAAGCTAAAGAAAATAATGGGAGGAGATAAATTAAGTTGCAGGTTTCACGTTGGAGTGAAGTGAATGAAGAATGGAGAAGGGGTCTCACACCTATATATAGAATGAGACATGTATATGTGCTTTATATGCAGGTTTATATTAAAACGAATATTTAAAATCAATAGAATATGTGGGGACGCAGCTTTTTACGAAGTAATTTTAATACTATCATTTACTCAAATGGGGTTTGCTTGTTTTTTTATGTATTTTTTTAATTATAAAATACGATGAAACGATGATATCAAGTTTCTTCAGACACACACAGCCAAGTATATTTTTCTACTAAGATAACACATGCTTGGTCTATATATAGAATCTATGTGATTGTGTTGTGTGAATAATTAACTCAATTCGATAGACCTATATATAACCTATTTCAAGTTCGTTACGGAGTTGATTAGCCTTAAGACTAAGGATGGTATGATATGATAAGAAATGGCGTAATCTGTAAAAATTATCAATATTAAATCAAAGAAAATGGAAAATGTATAAGCAACAAAAATGTCGAAACCATGTAGAAAGTAACTGATCCTGGTTAGAAAGGTGAAGGGTATGAGCTAGTCGAAGGACAGCAAACTTCAAAATGTGAAAGCCAGTCTAAAGATGAACATATTCGGTAACATATGCTAAAAGCCTAAAACCAAATCATTTCATTGCGTGCTTCTGAGTATTATAGATTGAAGTTTGGTGTAAGTAGATATGGTAAATCTTATCGTTGTGGTGAGAAAACGTACGACTTTTGGACCATCTAAGTTACAACTCTTGTTAATTCGTCATTTCTTTTTAAAGCAATTATTATGTCACTCACACACGAATGTAAACCTACATGTATCATGTATGATACCAGTTTATGAAGCATTTGAAAATTATTGATATCTTTTTTGGAGGATATTTACATAAAAAAAGAACGTTGAAGAAGGAGAGAGTGTGATGTGATGTTGATGGTCATTGAAGAAGGGTGGTCAAAATTTAGCCCACGTGACAAGGGGGAGAGAAGAGGAAGAAAGAGTACAGTCATCACTGCAAATATCTCCGATCACGAGGCTCAAAATTTTTTTAATTTCTTTTTTTTGTTCACTCCATCAAATATAATGCTATAAACCTCTGTCTCTTTACGTATCTCTCTGCCCTAAAGCCCTGAATCTCACGCGCTCCTGCACTGTCGCGCGTGGTCTCGTCCTTTACTACTCCACATCGCAATCACACGTTCGATATCTGCTCAGCCTCATGTGGTTAATGATGATCCATGATGATGTAAGTAAAAATAACTTAGATTTGGTTATTAGATTTCTTCAAAACTTGCAGCTATATCTAGATTCTAGAGTCTACCCCTACCCTTTTTNTTTTTTTTTTTTTTTTTTTTTTTTTTTTTTTTTTTTTTTTTTTTTTTTTTTTTACCCCTACTCTTGTCGTCAACGAATACTAGTCTTCGTCCCTATATAGTGTTATTTTATTTCTATGGATTTTGTATGTTAAATGCTTTACCTACTATTACTTAAATTCTTCCTTTTATTGTAAATATATGGACTCTCGATTGGTAGAAGAAGAGCTTCAGCTAGATAAATCGGATGGGCACAAGTATAATTTTATAATTACCGGGACACAAATTTAAATCTTGTATAGAAAACAATTAAAATAAAAACTGTTGTTAACCTTTTACCAAAAAAAAAAAAAAACTGTTGATGATTTTTTTTGTTTTTTTTTTCTTCTTGTACGTTTTGTGGAACGATTTTAAGCATGCATGAGAAATATCAAATATCATAAAAATAATACCAAAGATTTAGGGGAGCTGAAATTAAAGCCTTGCAATTCAAATGTAAATGAAAAACTAAAGAAAAAAACAAAATTTTGATAAAACAAAAAATGATAATCTGATCAAGATGATGGACATGTGTATCGAGATGAATGAATCGCTTATCACACAGTTCAGGTACTGATAACTGACACTTCATTGTAGATGATGTTGATTATGGTATGTTTTTCTGTATTATTTTCTTACCCTATTTTACACTTGATTTTTACTTCAAATTGGGTATGTAATCAAGATGATTTACTCGCCTTTTGAAGTTTATTTCGACAAACAAGAAACAACGTACCCATGATCATCTTAAAACATAAAAGAGTTACTATATCAACTGAATATAATTAAAACAATGTTAGTTACAACTTTGTAAGCTTACATGACTATCATCTCTATTATTCGTCCCCTTACATAAGCAACAATTTACAATGAAAATATCAACGCGATTTATATATGAGCGAGTCAACCTTTTATTTGTTTCATTAACGCAAAGCGTTTGGTTTTCCTATCACTATCTTGTTAGAGAACAAGTTTAGAAATGGCCTGTTTCGTGTTTCACACATCAGCTGCACACTAATGACCACGAGCCATATTTAAAGATTTCAACGTCAAAACTGAATTCAGCTACATTGATTTAGCCATTAATAATTATCAGAAAATTTTGTTAGTTTTAGGTTTAACATTATTTTGTTTATAATCTTCTAGACATGTATTTGTTCATGTTATGAATGATGGTTAATTTACCTAAATAGTTCACAAAACTCTATACCACAAAGAGAGTAGTAATATTTTATTTTTGGGCAAAAGAGAGTATTATATATAGTACGAGAGAGTATATTATATATATATATCACATTTTTATAGTATCATACGAGTTGTTAAATAGTATAATTTCTGTTCATAAATCGACTAAAACATTTTACTAGAGAAAAAGAAAACAAACTAGGTGGTTAAATCATATATAAACACCACGTTGTCTCTTAGTATAAATGATTCACAAACAAAACAATCTTCCATTTTGTCGTGTTAGAAACACTCATAGTAACTTATCGAAAACCATGAGAAACCAATTCCTGTTGAGGTTTTTAATAAAGAGAATACGAATTTGGAATCATAATGACATGAGAATATCCAAGAAGATTTGGAAGAGTTTGTAGAGTAACAAGAAAAATACTGCATGAAAAGAAAAGCTAATAGATTAGATTGTGAGGAACCCAAAAGATAAAGGGAAGAATCCCCTCTATTCAAGTGAAGTACCTTCCTACAATGATCAAAGCAACACCCCCCAATGAACCTATGCATACACATGTATGAACTATATACATCTCTTCTTCTTTCATTCTTTTTAAATGTTTTATTTTTCACTTTTCATGTTTTCTTAGCTTAACAAGAGAGAGATTCTGCTCTTGAATCTCGATGGGTCAAAGAAGGACTCTCTAAAAAGGAAAGGTCAAAGAACTAATAATACTCCCCATAAATTTGATCTTGAACTAGTGAAAAGAAACAAAGAAAAAGCTATTTGGACCCACCTCTTAAATCATTATACCTAATAGTAATACCACATGATAACTTTTTTTTCCCTATAAGCCAAATTATAATGATACGGTACAAAGAACATGTATATGTTTCGATGGATAATCACGGGGTTTTATAATTCAGAATATTTGAGACGTATAATTTCAAAATATTCATTATGATGATTCACAAATATAAATTTATATATATATATATATAATTATTTATGTGCATTTGAGTTAGAAAACTAAAACAAAAGGGTCACTCAATTTCTGATTGTGTAAATATTCCACGACTTCATCACTAGTAGTCTAGTACCATGTTAAAACATTCACCAAACCTGAACAACGGAGATCTTGATCTCCGATAAACTTAAATGTCTCGTTATTAAGCTATCTCATTGTTTCGCAAGCCTCTTTTTTAAAAAATGATTTAGTTGTTTCGAATAGCAAGTTACCTATCAATTCATAACATTTAATTTATTTATTTTTTGAATATATACTATATAAAAAAGGTGAAAATCAGATCGTCTTGAGATTGCCGAAACTTAGTTCGACTAATGAGACGACCACCACTTTCCAAAAGATGCTCTGTCGAACGTTTATATTTATTTATACAATTTATAACTCTAATTATTGTACGTAACCTATATTTATAGTAATTTGATAAACTCGAAACATAAAACCGTGATTACCCCGAGACACATATAGCGTTACGTTTCGCCACTACATGCAAAGCTACTGACATCTCACACGCGACCCAACCACCCGTGATTAAGACGCTACCACCCGCCTACACGTTCTAAACTCACGGGCCTTAACGGCGCGTGGTTGTATTGTGAATTTTGAATAAACCAACCATTTCTCACTAACGCTGATAAATAAACTATGTAATTAACTACTGTAATTATACTCCGGGATTTGCTTTATTTGGAAATTTAATTTGTTTTTCAGTAGTATATTTTGAATTTAAATACCTCAAAAACATTTCACCTATATATTTCTGGATATGAAATGACAATCCAATACTATAGTAGGAGTATTTCTTAATTTAAGTAATACAAATTATTTTATGGTTTGTTTAGACCATCTCCAATAATTTTTTTATTTTTTCATTTATAATAGAGAAACTCTATAATAGAAGTGAGTTTTATTCCAATGATTCTCTGTTCTCATCTTTAAAATAGAGATTTCTCTATTTATAGAGTATCCTTTATAAAAAAAATAGGATTCCTCTATAAATAGAGGAAAAAATAGCAATGTTTATTTTAAATGTGAGAATAGATGACCATTGGAGTAAAATTTATTTTTATTATAGAGTTCCTCTATTATAGAGGCAAAAATAGAGAACCATTGGAAATGGACTTATGAATGAAAAAAAAAAAAGAGGAAAACAAACGAGCTCTAGATCAATTTGCCAATATGTATAAATCTTGCAATAAACTATTTTTTCCAAGAGAACAGAAAATCACAATCTTAAAATGGCATTTTCTATGAGATATATTTTATAACACACATTTAATATAGTTACAACAAGTTCATGTATGCAAACATTTAGATGTTTTACTCGAATATACATACATACATACTACAATTGTATAAGTACTTTGACGTTTGCGAGTTTGCGTAGACAAGAGTAATTTACACAACTCTAAAAAGGAAGAAAAACAGAAACGGCTATACGCAAAACAAAAAGAAGACCGGCTCGTAGTCCAGTACGAAAGCAATAAACTACACGGTGTTTGATGGGATGATGCAACGATGATGATGTTTGGATTCGGTGGGAACCACAACGTTCCGAAAAAAGTATCGCGAGTTCCAAGACAGAGATCGTGTTTTTTGGTGACGACGACGACGAGTAGTCTGATTACTTGAATTAATCCTTTTGTCGTTAATCAGGTTCGCCACGTGGACACTAGCCGCGAGATTTAATTCTGTTCCGCATGCATGCATGTTAAAGAGAGAGAGCGATCTAATGATAAGTCATTAAACAACAACTAAAATTTGTTTAACTGTATAACGTTTATTTTAATTTAATGTAAGTATGTGTTGGGTTTAGGAGTCGTCTTGGTCACATACTCACATTAATAGATTAAAAAAAAACATTCCTCAAAAGTTACAAAACACGACTGGAATGTTTTCTCATCTCTGCCCTTTTGATGGATTCTGCTTTCTCTTTATTTTTTTTTTTGAAAATTCTGTTTGTATGGTATGCGTTCTTAAAAAATGTAAAAATCATTATAGGGGCTAACTAAGAATGCTTTCTGCTTTTGAATTATTATACACACTTCTTAAAAATTAATAATGTGTATATATTGTTGTTTATACTCTATTAATTGATTGAATCAGTCTACTTGGAGAAATGTACTTTACTCTAAGTTATTATTTGTGGAAAATGTTATACTGTATTTGTCATTAACAGTCACTTATTAAGATGTTTACAGTTTAGTTATACTATTACTTGTTTTCTTTTCTTTTTGGTGTTGCCACCATAATAGTTATGAGCACTTCTACTGAAACTAATTACAGTTGGAAATTGGAATCTAAGAAGTCTATTTGCAACGTTTCCCTCGATATATCAATCATCAATATAATTCAGTTGACCAAAAAAAAAAATTTACTTATTATTATTATCTTTCAAATTAGCCCCGTGATTTTTTTGTTAAACGGTTAATAGAAAGGTACAAATTCCAGCTGTCGTATGTTAAGACCAGATTTTTTTTTTGGTCTACGGCTCCTGTAACTTCATGTTGTCCCCTCGAAAGCGTCTCTTCACATCTCCTAAAGATTTATGTTATGAACTGTTCTGTATTTTTTTTTTATAAAAGACTTCAGCTACAGTTTTTGTATTCAGTCAACTAATATATGGTTTGAGTCGTTTGACTGTAATATAGGAGTGTAGCTCTCCATTTTTGCTTGTTTTATATAAAAAAATTTAGAAACACAAATTAATCTTAACAGTGATAAAATATACTAACAATTTTGGTGTAGGTAAGGCATAAATAGCTTAATTCTAATACTATTTGTTACTTACATAAATTCAAATGTTCGTTGGGTTTAATAAACTTTTATATTTGAAAATCTCAGGGGATATAACACATTTTATTGGTTTAATAATTCTTTGTGATTAATTTAGGAAGAGGAAAAAAAAGAGAAACAAATGTGGGAGTGGTCCAACGTACGTGAAAAGGGCAAAAGTGGAAAAAGAAAACTTGTTGGACCAACTAGAGGAATGCCCCAAGATTGGGAGAGGTATCAATCATCATGATTATAAAAAAAAAAAAAAAAACATAAGATATGCAAATATAAATATGATCAAAGGTGGTCACTTTGGTCCATGGTACATCTTTGCTACTGGCTTGACCAATACAAATGTATATCTCGATTTGTTGTATCATCTTTATCCAACAAGTTTCTCTTTTTTTTTATATAGTATGTGTTTCGCTCTCAACGTTTCCCAATTAAAAATCACACTCCACTTTGAATCTTCCACTTATACTATTCTTTTGTCTTCAACACAACACAAAATTTCCAACTTTTTTCTTGTTCTTGTAGCCCAATAGCTTTAGGTGCATAAAGAGGGAAACATTCCATCCTAATTTGGATAATCGTCGTTTTTTTTTGTAAATTGAAAATTATTAATATGAATGCAACTACTTTATACTTTAAAAGATTCAATATCCCCTCCCATTCTCCCAATATTAAGTTAGGTGTTTCCTATTTGAATTGGAATCAGTAGTAACAACAGTGTTGTATTTTTGAAAGTATATACCATTATTATGTTATATTTTTTTTTAATTTTTTTTTGCATATATATAAAACCAACATAGGCATCTTATCTATCTATTGGGTACTAGAAAAGGTCAAAAAGCTGGTACTGAGAAATGCAGAGATGGATCATAAGAATTTCAAAAGGTAGAATGATACTAATTGGATATGAATTGGCACTTCAAACCATTTTCGAATCTTCAGTCTTCTTTCCCCAACCCATCGAATTCCGTTTTGACTCTTTTCACACAAAGCACGCCGTTCGGCGTTTTCGTACTTGCTATAATTTACCTTGTAGGCTTGTAGCTCCCTATAACTTTCTATTCTAGTTTAATTATCCATAATAATCTTAATGTGGACATTGTTTAACATTTTATAATCTTAACTTCTCATCGTTTTTGTTACATTCTCAAACAGCATGCAGTTTCCATCCATCCCCCCAGTTACAATTCTTAGGCCCACGGTTAGACCATTGAGCCCATTCACGAAACATTTGGTGGTAACTAAACAAAACATGTTTGGACTTTGGATCAAGACACCTTTGTTATACATGTTTTGTCTGACTTCTTGTTTCCAGTGACAGTTCAGGAAGCTTTAAAGCTTATCGGCCACGCCAGCCGGAAACAGACTTCGGCACAAGTGAAATTGAATTTGAGGCAGCTTCTAATCTGCAAAAAACACAGAAGTGCAACTGTGTTTATCTCCACACCACAAATGCAGAAAACAGTAGAGAGACTGAGAGAGGAGGGTGAGGGAGCTACTTTGATATTTCTTTAACAGCTTTCATGACTTCGGCAGAACTAGTTTCTAGTACCTGTCCTCCAAATACAATCTCATCTAACACTGCGTGCATCTGTAACATGTGAGTGAAAGAAAGAAGAAGAAATTAAAAGCATTACTACTTTAACATGGGTTTGTTTCTGGTAAGTTATCTAAAAAGAGTGACCAAATAAGTCTGCAGTAGCATCAGCTTTTGAATATAAAATCGAGTATATGGTGGAACGGACTATTCTTTGTAAAAAAAAAACCATTACCTTGCTGTAGTTGAACACAATGTCGAGTTCACAGACATTGCTGAAGCATTTGTCCAGTGTTTCAACAAGAACTGCCAACGCAATAATCTTAACTTAGATCATCATAATATGAATTCACAGCTTTAATTGAGAAAGAATCAACGAGCAGAGGAATAATCAATAATTCGTATTTAACAACAATCCGTCACAGGCGAAGTTGACACAAGCCAAGTATACTCTGTCTATTACCTAAAAGGAAAGAACTATACCGAAAATTTGATTAAAGAGAGACTCAAATTGGAAAGAGAACTACAATACCAATATAAATATACTCTGAGATTACATTCTAATTCTATACCCGAGAAATTGAGCTGGCACACTACTCAGGCACATTTGTACTTGATTCATGGCGACAAGCTTTAATGAGAGAGCAAAGAGCCTAAGAAACTGAACTGCGAACAAGATACTGATTCCGAATTCTGTCTTTCCATATGGTCAAGATGTTCGAAACAAGCTAAAAACTACAGAACTATCTCATTCCAAAGCACAGAAATTGAAATGGAGCTAGGTTAACAGACAAGCCATCTAAGATTATATTGGAATCTAAGAACAATAGCGATTGACTATATAATAAACCAATCAAAACAAACAAAAACGCACCTTGAATGAGATCAAGCATAGCAAGCTCATTTTCAGAACCATCAAATACTAGCACAAAATAGAGTGTAGCATAGTGTTTGTATACAAGCCGAGAGTCCTGTAAATATATTAACTCAGCCAAAATAACGTATTGTTGATTGTATATAAATAGCACAAACAATGAAGAAGCCATTACCGGGCCAAACAACGAATCGATCTCCAGAAAATTGCTTACGTTCTCAGGTCTACTGCACAGTACTGTAATTTACAATTTAATCAAAAAAACAAAACTGTAGCCTCTAACGATCATACCAAAAAAAAAAAAACAAAA
>NC_025690.1:14282847-14286008 GCF_000633955.1 Camelina sativa | reverse complement strand
AAAAAAAAAAAAAAAAAACCACATTCCTGTGATCTCAACCTAGATCTCTTAGTAATACAGACAATAAAATTGTTAGGAATCGAAGGTACAGAGGTGATCGAGAACCTGAAAACACGCCGCGGATCAGCTCCTGCTGCTTCTCTACAGGCTGATAACCCCAAGTTTGACAAATCAAAATCGGTCAATTTGATCGAAGAAACCAAAACTTGAAAACAATATTGATCTCAACAAGCATCGCGCACCATGTAATCGTAGAATTTAGCTAGTCGTGGCTTGCCTTGTGTGTTCATCATCATCACTGCCTTTATCATCTTTCACCTCTCCGTCTCCTCTCTTTCACTGAAACTCTCAAAAAACTCCGATCTCACATCATTCATTCACTACTACTACTACCCTGTAAACCCCTCTGTCTAGATTAGAGGCTTTTACAAATCCAATTTGATGACGACATCACCAATAATAAACCTCCACGTGTAATCAGATTCGAGTGCCCTAATTTAATCGGGATTTGAAAGTTAGTACTGAGTGGAGTAGTAGGGAGAAGCGCCGCCGTACTTTGACCACACGAACAATGCTTCAAATCGGAGATAACGAAGTCGACGGTGAAATTATCTCTTCCGGTGAATCGGAGCTTCAGATGTACCGGATCGATTCGATCGAATCAACGGTTATGATCCGGCAGTTACCGTCGTTAGGCATCTCCTTTAAGCTCTGGCTTCCTGCAACAACTCTCGTCACGCTTCTCGATAACTACCGTCGTGACCCAAGCACCAGCCCACTCACTCGCACCTTATCGACATTCCAATCCGACGGCTCAGATTCTTCTTCTAGACCGCTTAACATCGTCGAGCTCGGATCCGGAACCGGAATCGTCGGAATCGCGGCGGCTGCGACGCTTGGTGCTAATGTCACGGTGACGGATCTCCCAAACGTGATCGAGAATCTCAGATTCAACGCAGACGCGAACGCTGAAGCCGCGGCTAGAAACGGCGGGAAAGTCCACGTGGCGTCTCTCCGTTGGGGTGAAATCGATGACGTGGAGGTTTTGGGTCAAAACGTTGACTTGGTTTTAGCGTCTGACGTGGTTTATCACGACCATCTTTATGAACCTCTCCTAAAAACGCTGCGTTTAATTCTCTTAAAAGAAGGATCCAAGAGAGTGTTCCTCATGTCTCACCTCAAGAGATGGAAGAAAGAATCGATCTTTTTCAAGAAAGCTCGGAAGCTCTTCGATGTCGATGTTATACACTGTGATGATCCTCAAGAAGGTTCTAGAATCGGAGTTGTGGTTTACCGTTTTGCACCGAAAAATCAAACCTATGTAAAAGATTCTTCTTTTGTTTGTTAAATAATGGAAATGGAAAGACTTTTGTGGATCAAATCACAAGAAACATATAAATATGTCTACTTTAATACGTATTGAAGCTTCGAACCCGTGACCTTTTTGTAAGCAGGGCACTAGTACTACTAAATTAATCAAATCAATCAGGTCGTGTCCGGACACAGAGAAGCAAGGTTGAGGGAAAGAGAGAGCGCGAGAAGAAGAAGATGACTCTGGGACTGATAAACGCGAATCCAGTTGTGCAAGCCAAGAAGGAACGCCTCGTTCGTACACAAGAAGATCAGTATAGAGATGATGGTGTTGATCCTCTTGACATCTATGATATCCTTTCTTTTTTTTTTTTTACTATTTTGAGTTTTGGTTTAGTTCAATTTTGTTTTGGGGGTTTTGCTATTTTTGGGAATCTTTGACGAATATGGGCAAAGTTTGTAAGAGATATAAGAGATCCAGAACACCCTTATACCTTGGAGCAGCTAAGTGTTCTCTCTGAAGAATCTGTTACTGTCGATGACAAGCTCGATTGCATCGTGTGAGTTACTACTTACTACTATTTAAACTTCATCCTCACATCGATTTTTAGATATGATCAGAAGAATGTTTCAATTTTTTCTAATGGATTTGTCATAGGAATTGGATCCAAATACTATGGAGTTCTTTTTTGTTCTGCTTTTAGATGATTATATTGTGTTGTGTGTATTTGTGATGTTAACTCAGGATTAAGTTTACGCCGACGGTTCAGCATTGTAGTATGGCAACTATAATTGGTCTTTGTCTGAGAGCTAAGCTTAAAGGATGTTTGCCACTTCATTATAAGGTCATCTATGCTTACAAGGAAGCTCTTTCATTATTTTTCTGATCACGACCAATTCTAAAAGGTTTCTCTGGTTATATATGTTTGATTGCTTCTGTGTTTGTTTTACTCATCTTTAGGTTGATATCCTAGTGTCTCCTGGTTCTCACGCTGATGAAGATTCAGGTGAGGAAGTCTGTGTTACTAGACCGTCTCTTCCATATGCTTTCTATAAACCTTAACAATGTAGAACTTGCAAATATAATGGATTATGTGTGGAAACTATAAACTTTGCTCTTGTCCTTGGTTTAGTAGTAACTATAAATCTGGCTTTCTGTCTTTGTATTTGACGAAAGTTGATCTCTTTTGCTCTGAACTTTGATACTCATTGGGATCATATTTTACATTGCAGTGAATAAACAACTGAATGATAAAGAACGGGTGGCGGCTGCAATGGAGAATCCTAATCTCCGTCAGCTTGTGGACGAGTGTATCTACTCTGATGAGATATGATCAGATCATTTTTACTTTTACTCTCTTGTACAGGCTTCATATCCTTGGTTATATAATGCCTTATGAGGTCACTCTTTAGTCTCAACATTTTACGGTTTTCGAATGTTGAATACTACTCGATAATGATACACAACCTTTGGTCAATGTAACTGCAGTGTGAGTTACCAGCACAACTATAAAAGAAATTGCGATAGATGGTTCGATCAGGTTCCATCACTAACTTGATGTTGGTTCGATAGATGGTTCCATAGATGTTTATCTGTCATTGACTTGTAACCTATAACTTTAATATGAATCTAATCCCTAAAGGCTAATTGCTAGAATTGTGCAATTAAACACTATTAAAGCTGTGCAGTCGTCGTTGTAAAGTTGTTCTTAACAGGCAATGTAAGAGACAGACTCTCACAAAACCATAGATTTTAAGATTCTGACATAAATATCAATGTCCTGTCTCCATTAATCATACAGACCCCTGTCCTATTGTTTTTTTTTTTTTTTTTTTTTTTTTTTTTTTTT
>NC_025690.1:14270365-14282610 GCF_000633955.1 Camelina sativa | reverse complement strand
TTTTTTTTTTTTTTTTTTTTTTTTTTTTTTTTTTTATATATATATATATATATCACTGAGGCTAGTTTGGTAGTTGGGGTAAAACATTCAGTTGACTGTTTGTTTCTGTGGACATGTCTTATATTAATCTACTCAACGAGTTAGTTTGATTTTTTAATCAATGGTTAGTTGTTTGATCATATAACGATTGAGCACAATATTTGGTAGGTTTAACTCTGCAAATGAATTTTTCATCTAACAAGTGACTCAAACTGTAACATGCATGGAGACTCATTTGATAGAAAGAAGAAGTGAATGACTTTGAATTTGATAGCATGATTGACATTGATACATTGATATATATCTTAAATGATATTATTGTTGTGTTCCAACGAATTTTCAAAGCATGATTGAAGGCATTTTACATCATCATTATACTACATACAAAAAAATAATATTTTTTTGTTGTTGGGCCACCGTATCTTTGCTATCCGCATTAAAACCATAATTGGTTGAAGATTGTTAAGTACATTTTATATAATGACCCCAAAGATTAGGTAGACTCATTATGCATTCACAAGTAAGAAGTTAGAAAAAGCAAAACTTGGATGGAAGTTTTAGTATTAAGATTAAGATATGAGTGCGGCTTTGCCTCTTTTCAATGCCCAATTTCTTGAGATTCTGGCTGTTCTGCATCCAAAATATTAAACAATCAATTCCTTTTATAAAAAGCAAAAGACAGAAATATTTATTACTAAGCTTAAAAGAATGATCACACAAACAAAACACAAAAACTCGATTCACTTTACTCAAAACCCGAATATTAATCTTTCCACAATTGCTTCCACTTCCATCGAGAGATTTTGCTTTCTTCATTCTTCTGTGAGTTTCTCTAATGGCAAACTCCAAGAAGCAAGCATGGTAAAGAAGAAGAACAACAAAACACTCATATTTCAATAGTAGTCAAACAATGTATCAAACACTGATAACACCGTTCTCTTGGTACAGGTTCTTTTGCACCACAGGCTTACCAAGTGACATCGAAATCGAAGTTGATGATATAACATTTCATCTTCATAAGGTCTCACAAGATTCATCTTTGTCTCTTCCTTATTCAAAGTTAACATAATACCAAAACTGATATTGTTTTTTTTTCTTCAGTTTCCTCTGATCTCAAAAAGCAGAAAACTTCACCAGCTAATAACAGAGCAAGAACAGAGTACAGAACAGAGTGAAGTTGATCCTCACATAAAGCTCGAGAATTTTCCGGGAGGTTCAGAGATTTTCGAAACGGTGGTAAAGATAAGCTACGGCTTCAACGTCGACATCTCTGTTTCCACGGCTGTTCCACTACGTTGCGCCGCCGAGTATCTCGAAATGACGGAAGAGTACTCACCGGAGAATCTAATTTCGAAAACAGAGATGTTTCTCTCACAGTTCGTTTTCACTAACATACGAGAATCCATCAAAGCGCTGAAAGCTTGCGAATCAGTCTCGTCTCTAGCCGAATCACTCGGTGTAACGGAACAGTGTATAGACTCCATCGTCTTCAAAGCTTCCTCAACCGATCCGTCGTCGTTTTTGCTCGGTCGGCCTATAAACAACGGAGGTATCTTCGCCGTAGATCAGAAGAAACAGAGCAAAGAATCGAAAACAGAGCTTTGTTTTCAAGATTTGACAGAATTGAGTTTTCCGATCTTCAGACGAGTGATCTTAGCTCTGAGATCGAGAGATCTGAGTCATGAGATCATAGAGAAATCTTTAATTTCTTACGTCAAAAAACATATTCCCGGAATCTCCCGTTCATCTTCTTCTTCCTCCACCTCTGCCACCACCACCATAGCTTCCGAGAATGAACAAAGAGAATTGTTAGAGACTATAATCTCAGATCTTCTTCCGTTAAACAACTCCTCCAAAGCAACGACGAGATCTCTCTTCGGAATATTACGATCTGCGATCATCCTCAACACCTCCGAGAATTGCAGAGACTTGCTGGAGAAAAAGATCGGAACAAATCTTGAAAAAGCTACGCTTGATGATTTGCTCATCCCGAGTTACTCGTATCTCAACGACACGTTATACGACATTGATCTTGTGGAGAGGCTCCTACGTCGTTATCTCGAAAACGACGCCGTGGCCTCGTCGTCGTCGTTGAAGGTGGTTGGTAAACTGATGGACGGAGTTCTTGGTGAGATTGCATCGGACGGTAATCTTAAACCGGAGAAGTTTTATAATCTGGCGGTTTTGGTTCCGGTTAAAGCACGGGTTTACGATGATGGACTTTACAGAGCCGTTGATATATACTTCAAGGTGATTGTTTTTTAAAAGTTTAATTTATTGAAAGTATTGGTGCTGCCCAGGATCGAACTGGAGACCTTTTGCGTGTAAGGCAAACGTGATAACCACTACACCACAGCACCTGATGTTTATGTTAATGTTTTTGTGTTTTCATTATTAGACGCATCCGTGTATATCAGAGGCAGAGAAGGAGAAGATTTGTAGTGTAATGGACTGCCGGAAACTAACTGTTGAAGGATGCACACACGCGGCACAAAACGAGCGTTTGCCACTACGAGCCGTCGTACAAGTCTTGTTTCTAGAGCAGTTACAGCTCCGACAAGTAATCACCGGAACGTTATTAATGACGGAGGAAGAAGAAGGAGGGGTGGTGGAGTTTGGGAGATGGAAGAAGACGGTTAAGGAGAATGAGATGCTTCGTTTGGATATGGATACGATGAGGACACGAGTGAACCAGCTAGAAAGAGAGTACTCGTTCTTGAAGAAAGTAATCATCGCTAAGATGGACAAGGAAGATTCGTCGGAGGAGAAGAACGATAGGGAGAGGAAATGGTCAATCGGGAAGAAATTGGGATGTAAATTTACGACACAGGTCTGTGATTCGCATGAGGCAACGATGGTTGATCGAAGATCATGACGTTCTTTATTCTTTAAGCTAGTACGCACGTAAATTGTATAATTTTTTGCAAAACCTATCCTTAAAAAGATGATTAAATGAAACTATTAAAGTACACTCTTTTACACTAAATATATATATATATATATATGTATCATGTATGTGTTTGATTTTCAGGAAGTAAAACGTCTTGCAAGTTGTGTATTTGTATGATATTTTAAGTGTTTCAACCTAAACTAGAGTAGTGTTTTGATATTTTACATATGAACGATGTTCATCATATATATGGCGCGACTAAAACAAAATAAAATAATACGATAGACATTTATTCTTTTTTTTTGTAACACCTAAGATTTTATTAGATTGTAAAAGGATGATACAAAAACGATAAGACATTTATTCATTTTATAAAACCGGCATATACCTTCTTATTATTATTAGTTGATTTTTATTTAATTAACAAAAAAATAAACAATTTCTTAAGATGCTAAAAAAACGCGCAAAATCAAAAAGGAATAGGGACTAGGGGTCAAACCGGATAAAACTGACACATGGCGGTTTAATATTCTCTTCCCCTAATAACTTTATTATTCAATCAGGAAATTACACGTCATGACTCATATCGGTTTGCGGCGACAAACCAGGAACGATTGAATAGAACCAAAAGAACTAAAAAAACAAATTGGGACAAAGAAAGAAAAAGAGCAGAAGACGATCTGAGAGATACTTGATTGTTATTTCAAACGACGAAGATCGATTTGATTTGGGTTGAGTGAGGAAAGAAGAAGAAGAACAAAATTAATGGGGCGTGTGGATTACCTAGCGATGAAGACCGACGACGTGGATACGTTGTCACTGGTCAATTCCGACGTAGAGGAACTCAAGATCGCAGCGAAGAAACTGTTTACCGATGTTTATGAGCTCGGTGGTGGATTAGCCTTCGGTGTTTCTTTTCTCAAATTCACCGCTTCCTTCTCTGCCATGTAAAGTTTTCATTCTTTTTCCTCAATTCGTCATTCATCTCTGTTTTTTTTTTTTTCATGGGGGTTCTTCGACAAATCGATGACTTTGTTAATTTTGTGACTTGTTTACATGTTGAAATCGATAAAAAGCTGATTTTTTTTTCGGTGTCAATTCGAGATCAGTGGTTAATGATTATGCAAGTGAACCTCTGATTGATGATCATTCAACCTGATTTGTTACTCTGTTATTGAAAAATTCAATCTTACTGTTCGCTCAATTCAAAAATGACTAACTTTGGCTTAATTTCTCTGTTAATTTGTGGACATTTGCAGTAATACCACTGTTTCTAGTGTCTCTGATTGGTTCTTCAAACTATGAAATTGATCGTAGTTTGCAGTAATCTAAATGTTACCACAGTTAAAAAAGTGATTAAAGTGGCTCAATTTCTGTTAACTTATGGACACTTGCTGTAATCCTAGTGTTTCTTGTTTCCCTTATTGGTTCAAACTGTGAGACCACAGACTTGAAAAGGGCTTATTTTTGTCTTGCTTCTGCTGCAATTTACAGTAACTTTTTTGGTTATTCCATATTTCTTTAAAGTTTTTGTTTATGTGATTTTTTGATGCAGATACTTGTTGATATTGGATCGTACCAATTGGAAAACGAAGATGCTTACATCACTCTTAATACCATACATCTTCCTTAGCCTTCCTAGTGTCATTTTTAACTTTCTCAGGTAAACAAACAACAAACAATTGCAGGTTGAGCACAAAATAATCTATAAAAATTGAATTGGTTGAATCGAAAGTTTTCATTTTGATGTTATTATCAGTGGAGATGTTGGCAAATGGATTGCTTTCGTTGCAGTTGTACTCAGACTTTTCTTCCCTAAGCATTTCCCAGGTGATTAATTCTTCATAGATGTCTTGTTGTTGTGCCTTCTTAATTGCTGAAACAAATCTCAAGTCTCACACTTTTTTGTTGTTGTGGTTGTTGAAATTGGCAGATTGGCTTGAGATGCCGGGTTCTTTGATCCTTCTGCTAGTAGTTTCTCCACACTTCCTTGTTCACCATATACGTGGAACTTGGATTGGTACTGTCATCAACCTTTTCATCGGATGTTACCTTCTTCAAGAACATATCCGAGCATCAGGTGGGTTTAGGAATTCGTTCACACAGCCCCGTGGAGTGTCGAACACTTTAGGGATCATCCTTCTTTTGGTCTACCCCGTTTGGGCTCTAATCGTCCGTGTCACATAATCTCGCATTTTACTTCCCATTCTGCAAAGCTGTTTTTTGCTCTCGTCTGCCTCCAATAAACTGCGTGTTACATCGTCGAGCAGGATAAGAATCTCTCTGGTGTTCCTTTCTTCTGATTATGTTGCATACCCCAAATACTTGCCTTCAAGCTCAACCAATGTTCCATATGCATAAAGAATCTCATTTTTCTTCTACTATTTGTTTGTCTAGCTACCCTAGTGTAAGAAAAAAAAAAAAGATTTCAAAATATATATTCCTGTGTAAAAAACTTGGTTTATGGATTCTGTTTCGTATATGCAGTCGTGGAATGTTTGTCGTTTTGGTATTGCAAAAAAGAGAGTAGATGACGATTACACTCTGTTTTATAAATTAGAACTTAGGCTGCTTCTTTGTGTAATAAATCAATCAATCAAACCCACCACAGTGTCACTTTTTTTAACCAAACCGAACTGAATCTAAAATTGTTCACGGGTATCATGGTGGTTAAGCTGTCAACCAAACTTTTTGCACATCATAATTTATTTTGTATCGTATGACTATCAACTATCTAAGTGCACGCAGCTGATATCATATCAAGTAATCTCACGGGTTAAGCAAATATTTGTGATCGGATTCATTCGATAAAACAAACATAAAAAAAAATAGTTTGAATAAATTACTAGTAGTTTGTAAAGTTAAATTAGCGCTCTATTGTAAAAAAAATATTTACTCGTGAGTTTCCGTTTGAGGTATTCACGTGCAGCAATGAGTGTCGTTTCAAATTCTTATAAGTAAGAGAACTACACGCTGTTTAAAATTAAATAACTAAACTTCATGTCGTTTATAAGTAAGGGGGAACGTCCTAAAACCCTAACCCTAGTTCGGTTCCTTATAAATAGAGTCCTCTCTCCGCCGTTTATAAATCATAAAGTCATCTACCTTCTCCGAGTTCATCACAAACTAGAATCGCTTCCTCTTTATAAATCTTTTCTTTTCTTTACAATGTTTGTTTTATTATTGAGTGTTGTCTTCGATCTCATAGCATTAGTCTAGGATTTTGTTTTTTGATAACGATCTTAGATATACGAATTTAAGTTATAAAAAAAGAAGGGGTTTCTCAGTGATGAAGAAACATAGATGACGAGTCCGATGAAATCCATTCATTAAATCATGGGGACAAACGAGGCATTTGTCTGAGAGGAATCCCTTATTTTTTTCTTCTGCTTAATGTTTTCAAAGTTGTTTTTGATTTTTTGATTTTTTGATTTTTTTTTTGTATATCGAAAAAGTAAAAGGCATGATGAGGATTGTTTTATTGTCATCTGATTTTAATGATGAATATATACCTCCTACTCATTCTGAATGCCCTTATTTCTTATGTTACTTTATTCATACAATTTATTGATACGTTTTATAACCAATTTGATATGGTTTTGTTGCATATTCTTATTTATTTGACTGTGTTGAATTGCATATTAATCAAATTGCTTGATCATTACATCGTATTGAACTGAATATCTATCAGATCATTTGTATTTGTTAGGTATCATCACCATGTAATATTAACTTTTGTAGAATTGATTTTAATGAATAATACAATCTTAACTGTTTCTATTCTGATTCTGGCTATTTGACATGGTTGCACAAGATTCAGACGATGAAGTTTTCGTTAGAGAAGCATTGCTCTTGTTGTGTAATTTCAATGCCAAGCTGTGGTACAAGAAAAAGGCTGACGGAGGATTTATTAAAGTGGATGGGCAACTTCTGAGAGTTGTCACTTGTAAAATTTGATTCTTGTATGTTTTTGAGAATAATCAAATAAAGCTTTTGATTGATTTCGTATTTGTTCTTACATATAATATTTCTTATCTCGCCCATAAAACAAAATTAGGGAATGTTTTTCTTTTAATTTAATAATTAAAATTATGTTGTTAGTTGGGAATTAAGGGCAACTAATTTGCTAGTATTGGTAGCCCGGCTACAAGAAACCTGAATTGCGTTTCAATATCAAATGTGAACGATCGTAACTCGTATCAATGAGAATGATTTTCATAGCTTTTCAATCTGCAAGTCAGACCATATGTCGAGAACCGAATAGTTTGGTTTATTCCAGACCGGTTTTGAATCGTTGCAATAACCAAATCGCAGCAAGAAGATCTTATATATTCCAGGGAAATTGATTAATTTTCCAAAGTTTTTTTGTTTTGTAATATCCACGTCAACAAATTTAGATTGGTACAGTATCTAAATTTCCACATCAGCTTCAAACACGTGGCTACCAATCAACCATACCTCTCAAAACAAATCCAATGGAAAATTTTCAAAAACTTATCCTGACCTTATCTTAGCGAAACAAAATCTCTCCTCTGATTATTACTTACTACTACTACTCAACTTCGCATTATCAACTCAACCAAAACACAAACATCTGAGTCTTGTCTTGTCGCCATGGCAACTTCTCTCCATGCCGCCGCAACTTTTCTTCAACCGGCTAAGATCGCCGCTTCTTCTTCTCCTTCACGTAATGTTCATTTCCGATCAAACCAAACCGTAGGCAAGTCCTTTGGTCTGGAGTCTTCATCTCCTAGGCTCACTTGTTCTCTCCACTCTGACCTCAAAGAGTTCGCTGGAAAATGCTCCGAATCCGCAAAGATCGCTTGTTTCGCTCTCGCCACTTCTGCTCTTGTTGTCTCGGTATAACTTCATATACTCATTAAATCTCACAAACTTAAACTTAAGAATTTGTCTTGGCTAGGGCTTATAGCTTAAGTAACTTGTATTAGTTCTTACCTATGTATATCATAACTTATAATCAAATAATGAAGATTGCAACTTTACTGGATGTCAAAATCGATTTGAATTTAGTGGTTTTGTTATGTGACAGTCATATATGTAGATTAAATTGCATGTTTACTTATAAGGTTTAGTATTTTTAAAACTATGTTGTGGTAAATGAAGGGGGCAAGTGCGGAGGGAGCACCAAGGAGGCTAACATACGACGAGATACAGAGCAAGACATACATGGAGGTTAAGGGAACTGGTACGGCGAACCAGTGTCCTACTATCGACGGTGGCTCTGAGACGTTCTCGTTCAAACCTGGTAAGTACACAGGCAAGAAGTTCTGTTTTGAGCCCACTTCCTTCACCGTCAAGGCAGAGAGCGTCAGCAAGAACGCGCCGCCGGATTTCCAAAACACCAAGCTCATGACCCGTCTCACTTACACGCTTGATGAGATCGAAGGACCCTTCGAGGTTAGTCTTCAGTAATCACTTAATCCTACCATAGCTAGTTTATAGTGCTTGCTCTACTGCAAGAAGTTAACAATGTCAATTTGATTTTGTTGTCATTTTACCAGGTTGGTTCAGACGGAAGCGTGAAGTTCAAGGAAGAAGATGGGATCGATTACGCAGCTGTCACAGTTCAGCTTCCAGGAGGAGAAAGAGTGCCGTTCCTCTTCACGGTTAAGCAGCTCGAGGCTTCAGGGAAACCCGAAAACTTCAGTGGAAAGTTCTTAGTTCCATCGTACCGTGGCTCGTCTTTCTTGGACCCAAAAGGTCGTGGTGGATCCACTGGGTACGATAATGCAGTGGCTTTGCCTGCGGGAGGAAGAGGAGACGAGGAAGAGCTGTCGAAGGAAAACGTCAAGAACACAGCAGGGTCTGTTGGAGATATCACATTGAAGATCACGAAGAGCAAACCCGAGACAGGTGAAGTGATTGGAGTGTTCGAGAGTCTTCAGCCGTCGGATACTGACTTGGGTGCTAAGGTACCTAAAGATGTGAAGATCCAGGGGGTTTGGTACGGTCAGATTGAGTGATTTTTATAATTTGTAATCTTGTATAATTATATTGAAACATTTTATTTTTCAGTATAAATTACTAATGGTCGATAAATAAATATATATTGATCAGTGAAAGTTTTAGTTAAATCAATTTCGTTTAAGTTACATGCTACTTAAATGAACCGTAACAATGACTAAACGTATTACAAGTTATGGTGTATCATGAAAATTGGAATTTGTAGTGTAGGACTTGAAAATGTGTCGAATTATTTTCGTTATAGACGTTATTTCTTATTATAAATACAAAGTGGCTTTCTTAGCAAGTGTTGGCTGGTTCATCGTCCAGCATCGTCTGTCACTTGTGACGGCGTTGGCTGGCATATGCCCAGCACAGTCGGTTACCACAACGACGGTGGCTGGTTTCTTTTCTGGCATCGGTGGTTTAATCCTCTTTGGCTGGCTCTTTTCCGGCATCGGTGGTTTCATCACCACTGTTGGCTGGCTCTTTTCCGGCAGTCCTCGGCTTCTTCAGCAAGGCTGGCTGGCTTCCGTCCGGAATCCTCTGACTTCCATAGCAGAAATGTCCGGCTCTCCTCCAGCATCGTCGCGTTTCCATGGAGTCGTGTGGCTGGCTTTTGGCTTAACTGATGATAGTGAAGATTGGGATTTGTTCGTAGGAGTGGAGAATTTTCGATTTGGTTGTATCGAAAACTAAAATCATAGGGGTTTAAGATCTGTGGACTGGTGATCATTAATTTCAGAAGTATGGACAGAACCAATTCATCTTGGTTTTCCCGGCGGGGTTGAGATGAGGAGGTGGAATTCCGGCGGTGGCCGGTGATACTCCTTTCATCACGAGCAAGACACGAAGCCAAGGTAATTTGTCCACGTGTCCACTGTGCAAATAAGAAACGTCTCCTAACTACACGTGCAGTCTTTGACTACTGGGCTTCTGTTTTGGGCATGGCCCAATAAAGATGATTCTAATTGTCGAAGCTTATCCCATCTTATAATAATACTTGATCGGCGCTATGCTCGAGAGTTGGATGAAAGTGTATATCAATTTATTTTTATGTCTGTTTTTGTATTTGATTTAGGTACTTATATTATATGTTGGATATTTGTTTAAAAAATATGTTTTACAGTAAATAAAATTTAGTGTGCTGTTTATTTTTCAAAATTTAAGATCATTTTCTGTGTTTTTTTTAATGTTTTTTTCAATGTTTTTTTTAATAATTATGATAAAAAGTTAACATTGTATATTTAAAATTATTGTTTTGTTGTAATTGTTAGTTGTAATTAATTTTTTATTATTTTTATTTTGTCATTGTCTAGTATTTGGCCTCTACTTACTGCGAGAGTTTGATTAAGGTGTGATATGTCAGTTGACCTCTTTAATATTTAAAATTTGTATTTTAAATTCTCCATTTAGATATTTAATTTACAGTTAGTTAGTAAAAAATATAATTCACAAAAACTTTCAAAATATTTTCAAAAATACTTCAATTTTTTGTGGAATAGATTATAATTTGTTTGACAATCGATAGTTGTGTTGTTTATATATGAAATGACGATTAGTTGGCATAGTATTTAATCCGTGGTATATGGCACAACAATTTGTTTTTACTATATAATCATAATTTAATCATTTTAAATATGTATAATATTTTAAAATAGATGGTGTTAATAAAATAATAAAATGATGATTATCTTTGTTATAGCACCAAATTAATTATATTTTAAAATTCTATCAATATTGACCTAAACCGTCTTGCCATATAACCAACAACAGACCTATAAGAAGTTAGGAGGGTCTGGTGACCTCCCTAATATCTAAAATTCTCAAAATACATATCTCAAAGTAGTTCCATATTTATAACATAGTCAATTCTTACCCAAATTAGTTAAAGTTTAAGAAATTTAATGATATGAAATTGAACTAAAATATTATCTTCATAATAACCAAACACAGCTAGTGATTTTTTTTTTCACGTGTATACTAAACTAATAAAAATATTTCTCTCAGTTTGTTTAAGGGTGTTAAACCAAATATCATATTTCAATTTGGATTTAATTGGATTATTGCATGTATATAACCTAGACATATCTATTTTGAAACAGAAGACATATTTTATGTCCATAACTTTACTCTTTTAACTAATTTCCCATTAGATAATATTTTTTAAAAAAGTTTGGCTAAAAATGTAGGTACATAGGATCTTCATTTGAATATTTAATTTTTATATAGTTAGTAGATCATAATTCTAAAAAAATCTCAAAATATCCATCTTAAAGTAGTTCTTTACATGTCATATAGTCCCATCCTATCCCGTCATGTCCATTTCACACCGCCAAAAAATTTGTGGTCCATAACTATCTTTGAAATAATTACCTTATAGATAATATTTTATTAAAACATTTTGGGTAAGAAATTCTCAAAAACTTTCAAATTATTTTCAAAGACATACAAAATTCTAAAAATAAACGTCACAAAGTAATTTGTTATTGTCATATTTCTTTTTTTTTAATATGAATCTTTAAATTGCAAAACTTATAATATTTATTTTAGGACTATTTATATTTTATATTTAAATGTTGAAACTATCCATATCTATAACAAAATATATGGTTGAAAAATATCTAATTAATGTTTGTTAGTCAAGAGAAAAATCTTTGATTCTTGATTCCCACAATATACCAAAATGTTGTGTTTAAATATAAATTAATATTTATTTTCCTAACTACATAATCCGCAAATTCCCATTAAATGCGAATTTGTTTTTAAAATTAATTTTCAAGCGAGAAAAAAAAATAATTTTCAATGTTAGAGTATACTTTTTTCATTACTCGAATTACCCGTTTTAGTTAGCATATACGATTTCTTGTCCTAATACTGAAAATAGACCGGACTTTAATCAAAGTTGAATTATGGTTTCTGAAATTATATGTACTCAATAAATAAATTAAATTACTTCAAAAACAACGGCAAAACATATATTTGGTCAATTAGTAAACCTTTTTAAGTAATAAAATTTTAATTATATAATATTAGTATTTTCCATAAAAATTAGTTGGCCACTCATTTTGGTATATATCTGAAACTGTGAAGTGATAAGCTCATAATTCTTTGTCTGTATTTTATAAATATAATTATGATTATACATCATTTTTTTTTTGTTTCACTTGAGTTTGGTTTATCGGAGTGAAACACCGTAATTATGATTATAGGTGTGAATATAACAAATTTGACGGCATTTGTTAGGCTTAGCCTCTATGTTTTCGCAGAGTATTCATGTCTGTGACAATTATCTCCATTCTCATTAGTTTTAGTGAATTTTTGATGACAGTTCAGAAATTTTAAAAAGGTT
>NC_025690.1:14260929-14267877 GCF_000633955.1 Camelina sativa | reverse complement strand
AATTGCAAAACTTATAATATTTATTTTAGGACTATTTATATTTTATATTTAAATGTTGAAACTATCCATATCTATAACAAAATATATGGTTGAAAAATATCTAATTAATGTTTGTTAGTCAAGAGAAAAATCTTTGATTCTTGATTCCCACAATATACCAAAATGTTGTGTTTAAATATAAATTAATATTTATTTTCCTAACTACATAATCCGCAAATTCCCATTAAATGCGAATTTGTTTTTAAAATTAATTTTCAAGCGAGAAAAAAAAATAATTTTCAATGTTAGAGTATACTTTTTTCATTACTCGAATTACCCGTTTTAGTTAGCATATACGATTTCTTGTCCTAATACTGAAAATAGACCGGACTTTAATCAAAGTTGAATTATGGTTTCTGAAATTATATGTACTCAATAAATAAATTAAATTACTTCAAAAACAACGGCAAAACATATATTTGGTCAATTAGTAAACCTTTTTAAGTAATAAAATTTTAATTATATAATATTAGTATTTTCCATAAAAATTAGTTGGCCACTCATTTTGGTATATATCTGAAACTGTGAAGTGATAAGCTCATAATTCTTTGTCTGTATTTTATAAATATAATTATGATTATACATCATTTTTTTTTTGTTTCACTTGAGTTTGGTTTATCGGAGTGAAACACCGTAATTATGATTATAGGTGTGAATATAACAAATTTGACGGCATTTGTTAGGCTTAGCCTCTATGTTTTCGCAGAGTATTCATGTCTGTGACAATTATCTCCATTCTCATTAGTTTTAGTGAATTTTTGATGACAGTTCAGAAATTTTAAAAAGGTTATGGGACAACAATATTAACAGACACGACAAGAAGAAAAAAGGGATAATAAACTAATAGATTGTTCCCCATGAATTTCACAAATCAATAGAAATCGATTCGTCTTTACTTCCATCAAATGATCTGATCATTCTCCTGCAACGCTTACCGTTAGATCCTTGCTTTAAGCCAAGGGCAGTCAAAATTCTTGGCAAATTTATTGCATCGATAAACCCATCTCTGTTTGATGTCTTCTTGCTTCACTTTCTCCAAGCTTGGCACTTTCTCTTCAAACAGATTACAAAGCTCCTTGAACTGTGTCGTTTGAAGCCCCTCGCTTCATGGATCAGCGAGAAGGCCTAAGCACTTCATCACCATCACTACATATTCTCTGAAAAGACCATCATCATCATCGTCATAATCTTCGCGTTTGATCGAAGTTTGAAAGTCGAGATCTTTGCTCTTCTTCTCAGAAACACATTGTTGGTGCTGAAGAAGAGGCCAGAACTTGGAGACAAATGCTTGAGCAAAAAAAAACCATCTGAAAAGACAGATGACAAAGAGTTGATCAGACCAAACAAAGGGAAAGAAAAAGAAGTTGCATTTTGACAATGAACTCTTATTCTCCATGGTTATAAAGCTATAAAAATGGTTCTCAATCATAACTTGATGAAAATGAACTCTTATACTCTATGGTTAATCAATTTTCGCCACCGAGTTGAAAAATTGACTGAGGAAACATTTCTAATAAAAGAAAAAGAGATAGTAATTACTAATCTTTGTATTTGAGACATATGCTCACTAATAAAGTGATTAGAAAAGATGGAGAATATGTACTAACTTACAATTTAAAGTTGAAACGATGTTTCAGTCCAAGAACTGAGGTGTCGTCGAGCAAATGTGGTGTCTCCAGTCATTCTAAACCTATTTGGATCTTTAAATTACAGAAGAAGAAAAATGATTTAACAAATTTCACCAAATAAGAAATTAGTGATATGTATTGCATGTAGTTTAGTAGTAGAAAATACAGAATCTCACCGTTTGCTGCTAGATACTCTACTGTTTGAGTCTCTTTCTTCCAAGATTTCCATTACCTCATCTACATGTATTACGTCTATAAAAGTTTATATGTAAACGATAGACTCAATATGATAGAACATAGTAAAAAAATTATGTTATAATACATAATATATTTATGAATTTTGCACTTGTTTTATCGAAGGCGATTTGACTAATGAGATTCTTTTCTCAATTAGCCACATCGAAGAACTGTAAAAGTAGTCGCTGAAAACTACCTAAGACCGGACCCTCACAAACGTAGACATTTATTAAATTCTCTATTGCCTAAAGTAAGTCAGCTAACAATTTATCAAAACACACACATTCATTCAAATGGAAATTAGGCAAAAACGTATCTAAATATATATGTTACGGGTGAACGAAATTAGTTGTTCCATCAAGAGGACAAACAATCCAAGTTTGTTCATCAGTTAGTTCTGTCACACCGAATGCAGCAATAGTTTCTCCTCCAATAAGCTAATTCCAAAGCCAAACTCTCATGATAAGGCGGAGCTAACAACAAAAGGGGAATTCAACAGAGAAAGAATAATCACCTTGTGGTTGGGAAAAGCTGCTTGAGAGGATTAAAGACGAAATCTTCAAATCATTATCGGTCTCTGTCACCAAATCCACCAAACACAACAATTTCATGAACCAAAGAAGATGAAATTAAAACAAAAAATTGACACTCAATGATTAGAAGTAGTCATTCTCACTATGTATGATTGAGATGAAATCAAGAAGCAATCTTGCAATGAAGTTAAGTTATTTGAGAGAAAAGATACAAAATAAACATGGCCTTTGTGTTCAACATGTTTGGTCTCGTAAAACCCTTTACGAATGACCTGCAGAATTAAACAAAATCAGCCAAATTAAATCATGATTACGCAGAAGATCGACCAAAACCCAATGACATCGATTAAGAGAGAGAGACCTGTCCAGCTTTTTTAGTGGCATCAATGGCGGCAGCCAAGAACTGATCTAGAGAATCACATAAAATCAATGTCAGAGAAAACACTGCAGAGGAATTAAAAAGAAAAGGAGAATTCAAAGAAGTTGCTAAGATTTGAAGGTCTGAGAAGTCCACTACCACTATAGTACGGCTCATCGTTGATATTGGTTTCCGCGAATTAATGTAGATACTTTGATGAAACTCGCAAAATGGAATACTCTGATTCAACCTGCTGATTTCAACAACAACACATAGATTCTCTTACTCATTCCCCATGCCTGGAGAATCATGAAACAAAACAAAAAAATTAATCCCCCTCCCCAATCAAAAATCCAAAGTTAAACAGAGAGCCGATTGAAATCTCCAAAAAATTGTGATGGAAGACATGGAAGGATAAGTGAAAGTGTAGAGGACTGGAAGACTTCAATTCGCATCAGATGGTGAAACGGCATGGATCGTGAGTAAAGGAGAAGAGCAACCGGTGGAGATGGAGCGTCGTCGACAGCGCGGAGGAGAGATATTCATGGGTTTAAACAATAAGATAGCAAAACACCTGGGCCTGAATTATCTCTGCAAAACTTTGGGCTAAGTCCACTCCGAAAAACCCCAAATATTTAAGAAGAAATGCTGATGTGGATATTTAAGAAGAAATGCTGATGTGGATGCACCAGAAGATAGAAAAAGGTAACTTTATATATATAAATAGATTTCGTCTGCCTATGTTTGTTGGTTTTTGGGTTTGAGAAACGGTCGTAGTTGTTTCTTGTCCTTCAAGCTTGGGAACTTCGTGGCTGAATGTTTAGCATAAATTTCGGGTTAATTGGATTGCACTCATGGCTCCACTAGGTCGCGCGTTAAGTGTAAAGGTTCCTGGGATGGGGTTAAGTGAGAGATTCAGTTTTTCCCCTTTTAGTATCTTATTTTATGTTGGAATTTTCTGCTAGATTTACTCTACCTATGAGTTCTTGGTTAGTTTGATCTGTTTTCTTCGTGCAACTTAGACCGTATCCCATATCATTCCCAATGAGAGCAGTTGAGGTTGTGTTTCAAAATCTGAAAGAGAACTTGAAGATGATTATGAAGATGTTTATTTTTGAGTAGATGAAAAGAAGATTATCTGTCTTCGTTTGATAATCCAATGATGTAATATGCTCATTAGCTTACCAAGTTCTGTAAGTGGAGTTTTCCACTATTGTAACCCTTTGCAACACTTATGTTAAATAAAAGACAAACACTTATGAGAAAAAAAAAGAAGATTTAAGTTTTATTTGTATTAATATTATGAGGTCGGAGTGTGTCTTTGTTATCAAATTGATTCATATATGATATGATAATCAGATAAACGAGCGGTGCGCTTTGGTGAGTAAGGCGCATTCGAGAACATTGTTCCTATCATGGCCAAAATCAACTTGCCGGATTTTGGAATGCTAATATAAGCATATCGGTGGATTTTCCACTACGTGAAAGCAAGGTAGACAAAGAAGTCTATTTTGTGTTTGTAGTAAAAAATAATATTAGATTTATTAATTAACTTAATGAATTTTAGATTTGAAAATAGTTCAGTGAACTTTAAGATATTTCAATTATTTATAAAGTTTTAAATACTGAGAAAAAAATCATAGGTGATTTTGTGAGATTTATGTTAATTAAGTTCAAAAAGATTTTGGAGTATTATGTTGCGTGATACAATAGTTTTGGTACTAACTTGGGTGGTAAGATAACTAAAGATGTGAGATCCAAAAGGGTTTGGTATGGTCAAATTGAGTAATTTTTATAATTTGTAACTCTTGTAAAATTGTGAAAACTCTTCTGAATTTTAAAGAAAATCTGTATCAGCAAATAAATCTGAGAAATCAAGTTTTAGTTAAATCATTTCCTTAATTACTACATACACGCGAGTTTAATGAACCGTGTCCGTGACAAATGGAAATTGGAAGTTGCAACGAGACAGCGAAGTTTTGAGTTACAACTACAAGTTGTGTGATTTATCATGCAAATAGGAATTTATTAGGACTTATTTTTATGTTTACATGATACGATTAGAGTTTAGGTGAAATTGAGTTGGATGTGAGTGATGATGGTATACTTTAGTGTAATGTATTTGTTTTTGCATTTTTTCTTGTTATAATAATTACAGAAGTTGACTAAAGTTTTTATTATTATGTGGTCGGACTACGTTTGTTAATTGGTACCAGCCCATAGAGTGTCAATTTAGGCACACAACACAAGAATTCAATTTTTTTAAAAAAATTTGAACAATAAGAAAGTATTTTTAAATGAAAAAATATTTCAAATTTAATAGTTTGAACTTTGAATACACTCACACAAAAAAAAAAGTCATCATTACACAAAGTACCAAACTACCGATCTATACTAAATAAAAGTAGGAGCTATAAGCTTCTTAAGCTGTCCACCTAGGACTTTAAACCACCAATAGATATTAGACATCTCACTAATTAACTTTTTTAAAATTTCCAGAATTTTCTATATTAAAAATTATTTTAAACAACATACCAGGATTTGACATGTCATTCATTAACATTTTATAAATTTCCAGAATTTTTTAGAAAAAGGAAAATTTTAAATTTATGGAAATAAAAATAATATCCCACATCGGCTAAAAATTTTTTAGACAATTGTTCAGAACCAGTATAAATAAGATTAATATGCTTCCAATAATGAATGAGCAGTAAAGCTTGACTTATCAGGCGTCCAAGTTTGAAATTTTGATTCGGTCTGATCCAGTTTTTATTTGATCAAATTAAAACTTTAAACAGTTTCAAAAAAAAAAATCCTAATATTTAAAAATTTTAAAAGTTTAAATATTATAAATATTGAAACTTTCAAAAGTTCTTAGCCTTTAATTTTTTTTTAAATATTATAATTTTTTAAATTTTAAAAGTTTAAAATATTATAAATATTGAAACTTTTTAAAAGGCTCAAATTTTATATTTCGAAACCTTTTAAAAGTTTAAAATATTATAAATATTGATGTAAAACAGAAATCATCTTATTTATCTACGCTTTATGCTTTTTATTTCTTATGATCTGTAAAACATATTTTTGTGTATGATTATAGATGAGTTGATATTCTTTCATTAAAATTTTCTTTTTTATCTTATTTTTTTATTTATTTTTTTGTCAACCCTTATTTTTATTATTTTTTTAAGAGAAAAGAAATGATTTTGTTCTTGGAGTTTGATGGATTAACAAGTTGTGTGGTAGTCTAAAAAAAAGTTTTTGAATTGAAGAATGTGCAGAAGTTGACGAAGAAGAAGAAGAAAAAGAGTATAACGAATAAAATTTGACAATGAAAATGAAAAGAAAAAATATGAAGAATAAGACAATATTAAATAAAATACTAAAACATAGGCGGTAGCGATCAATTAAGCATGAAAACGAGTTAAATTCATGATGATAAAATTGGTTCGTTTTTCTGGTGATCAAATAAATGATTTAGGATATGTGAGGTCATCAGTTTGATTCGCCTATCCTAGACGTCGAGTTAAATTCATGATTTTTTTTATCAGATTTGATTTTATAACACAACTGATTTTATATATTAAAAATTGTGTATCTGAAATTTCATTTTTTTCCTTAATACTAATTTAAATTTTTTTATAAGATAATATTTTATTACCGTAATCAATCATATATCATTTTCATCAAAATATATATATGTGGGTTCAAAACCTAGTTATATAAATAAATGAGAATCAACAACTAAAAACAGCAGTTTTGTTTCCATCTGTTTCTTGATAAGAATTGCGTTTTTGTATTATTAAGAGTAATCACAAAAAATCTTATGATAAAATATTTCTTTCTAAATACATAATTCCATCTTTATTATAATTTGATTAACTTGACCAATTTATTAAATTTGCAAAATGTCTTTTTGACTGGCAATAGATTGTCATTAGTATTAAACTATTTTTGGTAAAGTAAATAATTTAATACAAAGAAGACTTTAAAAAATAAGAGTGTATTACTATTATATAATAAACAGTTTATGAAAGTAATTTTATTTTGTAGAAAACAGAACAAAGAAAAAGAGAAGAATAAAGAGGAAACACACAAAGTCCATTTGGCGTTTACAGGTATGACCTTTTTTGCCTCTCTCTTTCTTTTTTTT
>NC_025690.1:14212654-14260230 GCF_000633955.1 Camelina sativa | reverse complement strand
TGTGATGGCAGTTGTAACTCCATGGAGCATCTTACTTGCATTAACCGATACATACTCTGTCCTAGTGAAACTCCTTCCTCAAGAATTTAGACTTCTTTCCATAGTCGTCGCCGGTGATTTCGTAAGCTGAGTTTGCCTCACATCTTCCTAAACCCGGAAAGACAGATATGTGATTTCTTCTTCTTAATGGTGTGATCCTCTTCATTGTTTTAACAGGTACTCTCGTTTCTCTCTTTGGGTATGGCTTGTTCTGTAGCTAGTGCAGCAGAACTGCTTTCGTCTGCGGGTGGACAAGCCTGTCATGGTAGCCTCTGTAACCAATACCAAGTCTCGGCCGCATTGGCTTTCTTGTGTTGGTTTCTGTTACTTGCTTCAGCTCTTTTCAATTTTTGGAGTTTGCCTTCTTTATACTATTAACATTAACATAGTTATATAGATAGGAATCATAATCATAGGACATGGATCATGTACATTTTACATACAACTCTCTAGTCATGTCCTGTTAATATGAAATAAAATTTACCAGTTATATTAACTTTACAACAAAATGGTGTTTGTTCTATTATTTACATTGCAATTGCATTGTATATTAGTTATAAGGGAACGACGACGTTTGAGATACCAGTGTATTTTGAAAACCTTAATGGGCCGAGACTTTCTCCACCCCAATAATTTCACCAATTTCAGATTAAAGAGAAGCTCTCACGTTTTCCTGTTCTGTTTTGGAAAAGATAAGAGAAAAAGAAAATAATATGTTATAGATCCTAATCAGTATTTTGGAAACTCTATATTGCTCTATAAAAGTAAAAAAAATTGAGGAAGAACATCATTATTACAAAACAAGTTACACAAGTAAAATTGAATTGCTTCCATAAACACATATCGGTCCTATAATGGTAGAAAGTATGGAAGAAACTGTTGAAGTTCTAAGCTGCATCAGAAAGCATCGATGGCTTATTGAGATGATGAAGGCGAAGGTTTTCTATAAATCATGCAATCAACACCCCAAACAAAAACGATGTTACTTCTGTTGCGATTGTATGATCACACCTTTTTGCAATACTTGCTACAAAGAGACCGACCACAAAAGCCACACTTTGATTCAAGTAACAATTTCTTCAATAATAATTTCAAATTTTTTGCTTTATTATTATATATGTTCCCACATTGGTAAAAAAAACAAAATCTAACAATGATTTATTGTGTGTTTGATGACATTGTATGCAGACTTATAGAAGTTCGTACCAGACAGGAGTTAAAAAAGAGACGATGTCAAGATACATGGATTTATCTAATATACATACATATACGATCAACGGGTTTCCGATCGTTTATATAAACCAGAGACGTGGTAATGATAATCATCGTTTTAGAAACAATGTTTCGCGTAGATGCCAAGTTTGTAAATGGGAACTTGACGCTGCTTCTTCTGCTTTGTTCTGTTCAATGGAATGCAAGGTATATTATTATTTGTCTTGTTTTGGTACTTATATTTTTTAAAGTCCGTAATACTTTTTGTTTTTATGTTTTAACATTGTGTATCGTAAAATAATACTTTTTGTTTTTATGTTTAACATTGTGTATCGTAAAATTTGACAGTTGAAGAGCATTCTTGGGTCACAACTTGATGATCTGATGGAGAATTCAGAGATTACTGATGACTCGGAAGAGACTGTTGAACCGGTGAAGAAGAAACGACATAGGAGAAAAGGGAGTCCACATAGAGCTCCATTCTTCTAGCTAGGGTTTCAAATTCCAAAACGATTTATTTATATATCGATGATTTTATTGGTATTTTATGAGGTTTTTATCTGAGGTTTTAGACANTTTTTTTTTTTTTTTTTTTTTTTTTTTTTTTTTTTTTTTTTTTTTTCTCTTTTTAAGGTGGATGAATTTATTTTTATGAAAACATGAATTCAATATTATAACAAATTATGCATGTTTAAATTATATAATATTAATAGTTAATACTCGAAAATTGACAAAATCAGAGTTTCGGAACAATTTTCTCTATGATCAATGTGTATTCAAAGAGTTATTTTATTTATTTATTGGTTGGACTTTTTTTTTTTTATATAGTTTTGTGTTTCATGACTAAACAAGTTTCGCAACCCTCTAATTTAGAATAGTTTAACGAGAAGTAGAAATAGTTTAATGTGTTTCACGTGGAAATAATGATAATTCATTGTGTTGCTTACTTTATCAGAATCTCCTTGTATATATTATCTGTTCATGCGAATGTGTAATTAAATACTATAAGTTTTGTCTGTGTTTAAATATTGAAACACGTAGAATTCAATAGACTTGATGAGCCAAAATAAATAAATTATATTGGCGTGTGGGACAGCACATCATAAATTTGTTAACATCACTCAATATGGTTTTTTGGTTTGGTTTCGGTTCAGTTTTTTGGTTTCGGTTCGGTTTTTTCGGTTTTATAAAAATAGAACCTTAAAAAAACAATATGTAATTCGGTTTGGTTACGGTTCGTTTTTTTCGGTTTCATCAGAAATGAAACTATATAAAAACCATATGTATCACAGTTTAGTTCGGTTTCAGTTTGGTTCCGGTTTTTAACGGTTATTTCATGTTTTAAAAAAATAAATAGTTAACACATAACTAAAAATAAGCATAAAAGTAATTATGAATATATATAGGTTAGGGAATAGAGACTTAGGTTAAGGTTTTGTAATTCCATAGATTAATAGGAGATCACTAATTAAAGCCCAATAAAGAAAAAAATTATTGATATTGTTATACAATAGAAATTTATAAGCTTGAGAAACTAATTAGTAATTATATCTAATTATTCTAAATTTTTATAAAAAACCAAAAAAACCATTCAGTTTTACGGTTTTTAACTAGACCAAACCTAAACCAAATGGTTAATTAAAATGAAAACCAAACAGATTTTTAGATTTAATCATAACTAAACTAAACCATTTATTTCGGTTTGGTTCGATTCAGTTTTTCGGATTTCGGTTTTTTTTCCACCTCTACTCTCATATCAATGATATGTAGTGATCGAAATAAATTTGTTATATTACTAGTATAATTAATTTTATCCAATTTATTTCAAATTACTGCATTTTACCATTCACTATCAACCTATCATGATATGGCACCATCGTAGTTTTTGTACGCGTGTCTGATTGACTGTGAAGTCTGTGATGATCCCCGTCCTTACTCCTTAATATGTTTCTAAAGACTTTACATGTTATTAAATACATATTATTATTATTATTATTATTATTATTATTATTATTATTATTATTATTATTATTATTATTATTATTATTATTATTATTATTATTATTATTATTATTATTATTATTATTATTATTATTATTATTATTATTATTATTATTATTATTATTATCACCTGTCTATTTGCCTCAAAAAGACCACAAGTACGAAATTCAAAATCAATAACTTTTATAAAAATATAGACAAGAAAACTTGAAGAATTTATATTTAATTTGCATAAATGTCGAATGTGTTACTCATTACATGGTTTCGAGTTGAAATTTTATGAAAGACTAGCTTGTTGTGTACAAATACAGGATGTTACTAAAATATCTGTTTTTTTTTTTTTTCCAAAGTATGATTATATATATTACACTACAGCATCAACCATTAGTGGTGAAAACCAAGTTGGTGAGACAATGTTTTTACAACATAACTAAAAACAAAGCAACAGTAGATTACAAAGTAGTTATAAAATAACTAAGGGATGATGGGGAGATAAACTTAATTCCAAATCAAGCACAATAAGACCAAAATTGAAATGAATATCATTGGCTTTGGTCTTAAAGGATTTAACATAAGCTTTAGATATGAAAGAATTGTACTTATCACCCCATCATTATCAAAAAGATTGCAGTTAAAGGTCTTTATGAACTTCTTCTACGACCTTTCTTTGTCATCTGTTCAGCAGACCATAACACCACAAGGTGTACTAAAAACATCCACTTTCTTGATCTAAAAAGTAAGTTTATTACCTGATTCAAACTAAAAGATTAAAACAAAAGGTGAAAGCTTAGAGACAAAGAAACTGATTCTTCTCTGAGATTCGTTTGTTGATCTGTTATCATGGAGCTTCATGCTCAGTCTGATAAAACCTTATTCCATTCCAGGATCCTTTCGACGTTGGCGAGTGTTTCTCTCATTTTCTACCAGAACTTGCTTTCCTTTCCTGCGCTTAGAACACTCCCCCCTTTCAAATTTACCTTTGTCTTTCTCTTTGGTATCTTCTCTCGCCATTGATGAGACTCCGCGAAAGTCTGAGCTTGAAGAAAGACGAGTTCCAATCGGATAAGCAGCTAAGAATTCCTCCATGTTTGGCCCAGGAGCAGCAGGTCTTGGTGGTTGCGAGATAGGAGAGTAAGAGGAAATCTCAGAGCTTGGAGAAGAGTGCTTCTCGTCCAGAAAGCTGTAAATGTTGGAACCCTCACCTTCTTCAAAAGCAGGGGTTACTGGAACATTGGGGAAGTCCTCTTGATAAACCGGTGGAACAAGATAAGGGCAATGGGAGGAATCATGGTTGATACGAGAACAGTTAGTACAAATCCACTTAAGCTTTTCATACTCAAAACCTATCAAGGCTCCTTCTCCTGATTTAAAGCGGACTCTTCTAAAAAAACGCAAACGATATGTGATTCCTATTGCTATCTTGACTTTTATGAAGGAGTTCTGCGAAGTAGTCTCTTCATTGAAATCCAGCTCAACAAACTCTCCAAGAGTTTTGGCAATAAACTTAACTGTTTCTTCGGAAATATAAGGCAGAGGTATACCTCGTATTTGGACCCAGAGATCAATACTAGTGAGAAAATCAAGCTCAGGAAAGTCTTCCCACCTTTGCAAAGCAACAAACCAATTATCAACCACCCAAAATCCCCTTCTTAAAACTGTAAAAAGATCCACCTCTGACCGAAATAAAAACTGGACATAGCTATCATCTAAAACACGTCCATGAACTCGCGAAGCTATACCCCAAAGGTGGGGTAGGGAGAAGATCAAACGTCTAAGGTCTTGCTATCTAGGGTTAAGAGGTCTCCCAATCAAGTTAACACGGTTTCTAGCTAATACACCAGCGTAAGTGACATGAGGGATACAAAGTTCTGGATCATCTCGCCCTAGATCCATATATTGCAGGGAATTCCACAGCTCGTCAGACATAATAAAAGGAAGGAAAGGGAAGGAAAGGGAAAGAAAAAAGCTTAATAGAAGTATATGGAAAACTAAGAAGTGAATATATAAGAAGGAAGATAGTGAAAAAGATTATTTAACAGTAAACTTAGAGATGAAGAGATACAGCTCAAAAATTCAAAGCCGACAAAAAGGAGGGGAAACCAAGGTAAGAGATGATTATCAAAGTAATCACCGCTTAGGAATGAGGATTTTTTGGTTTTGTTTTTTATGAAAGGTTAAAACATTCACATTAGATAAAACCTTAAAAAGTTATATATATAGAAGACGACGAGAAGGGGATACTGGTTACTGAATATTGTTGGACATCAAGTTGCAGTCCTGTAACAAGCTCTGTTCATGGTCAAAAAAACTAGTGAGCCAAGTAGGAGCTCCCCGAGCCACATAAGAAGATATCCGAAGGTTTGAAGTAACACTTTGTGCAATTAGTAAGGCTCCATTGTTGCAGTCTGTCGGTTCAAAAAACAGAAACCAGTTTGGTTTATTCTTAGCAACTATAATGAGTGGAGAGATATAGGGTACTAATGCTGGCCATTGACTGGGATTGTGCATAGTTTTGATAATCTCCGTAGTAGATGCACAAAAAGTCACATTCTCCAAATGCAAACTTGCCATACTTTCCAATGCCCATTCCCAACTCTTGAGTTTGGCATCAAAAGTTGAAACAACAGATGAATAGGATCTTCGGCTATGAAGTATAACTTTACCATTAGGATCTCTTATCACCCACGAAGCACCCGATAAACACAGTCTTTTGGACCAAGAGAAACCAATATTACATTTTATTTCCCCTTGAGCAGGCATATACCATTTCTCTTGCAACGGTAACAAAGTTTTCTTATGAGAAATATCTTGACTATGCACTGCAGACCATTCTCTGGTAACATCTAAAGCTTTTTGCACAACAACATCCGATGACAGAGCAAAAACTTCAAAGAGAAGGCTGTTCCTAGTTTTCCATAAGTGCCAAAGCATCCAAGCAAAGGCTGACTTAAGCTCATCAATAGTATTCCCCATTTGCTGCAAGCTAAAAAGATGGTACATGTTTTCAAAAATCGAATTACCAAAGCCCATAAACGGAAATGGAATGTTTGATAACACCTAGACTTTCCTTGCAAAGGGACAGAGGAATAAGATGTGATTAATTGATTCCACCTCTGCATTACTGAACAAACAACCATCAAAATTTCTTATTGCTCTTGTTTGCAGTCTTTCAGTCACAGCAAGGGAACCATGAAGAGCTTTCCAAAAGAAAATATGAATTTTTGGAGCAGTTTCCACCTTCCAGCAGGCTTTAAAGAGTGGATTCAAAGAGGGTTGAGTTTCTGCGTCAAACATAGCAGCTTTCTTCTGCTTCCTAAACATCATATCATACCCAGATTTTACTGAGTAAACGCCATTTCTTGTTTCACCCCAGCAAAAAGAATCTTCAAAACCTATTCTAGGCTTTATAGATTTAATTCGATTAACCTCCGAGTGATGAAACAGTGAATGTAAGAGGTAATCATTCCAAACCCCTGTGTTTCGGTTGAAAAGATCAGCAACTTTAAGCTTAATGTTCATTAAAGAGTGGATGCCAATAGGTCTAGTCAGTCTATTATCAAACAACCAATTGTCAACCCAGACCAACGTGTTTTTACCATTACCAATAACACGTTTCAGCCCTGTGGTAAGTAAATCTCGACCAAAGAGAATACTTCTCCAGCCATAAGAAGGATTTCTACCTTTTGTTGCATTTAAAAATTCACCAGTCGCATAATACCTGCTTTTGACAAATCTTTGAGAAAAGATAGTTTGTATCATAGAGGAGCCTCCAAGCTTGTTTAGCAAGCATAGCTTGATTGAAAATTTCCAAATCCTTGAATCCAAAACCACCGGCTGATTTAGGCAAAGTCATCTTCTCATAGCTGAGCCAATGAATTTTCTTCTTATCTTGAGAGTTACTCCACCAATAGTCCATCATTACAGGAATCAGTTTCTTAATGATGCCCTTAGGAAGCTTATAACAGGACATTGCATAGACTGGAAGAGCCATAGCAATAGATTTCAGAAGAACTTCTTTACCTCTTTGTGATAGATTTTTGGAATACCAGCCTGTTAACTTAGATTGAAGTCGATCCTTTATGAACTCCAACAATTGTTGTTTTGATCCACTTATACATTCAGGAAGGCCTAGATATTTTCCGGTTCCACCCTCTAAACTAATCCCCAGTTTCTCTTTTATCCAGTTCCCATCAAGATTGTTTGATTTAGTCCCAAAACTAATAACTGACTTTTCCTTATTAATCTTTTGACCAGACATCCATTCATACTTCTGTAAGCAGTTCATCATCTCTGCACATTGTAATCTATTTGCTTTGCAGATAAATAGACTATTATCAGCAAACAAAAGATGATTAATTTCTGGACCAGAGTGGTGAAATTGAATACCACTGATACAACCTCCCTTTGCAGCTTGATTGAAAAGATGTATCAAAGCTTCAGTGCATAACACAAAAAGGAAGGGGAAAGAGGATCTCCATGTCTAAGTCCTCTTTCAGGTTTGATTAATCCTACTGGTTTGCCATTTACTATCACTGAGTAACTAACAGAAGAGACACATCCCATAATCCATAGAATCCACCGATCCTGAAAACCGAGAGCTTTAAGCATGTCTTTCAAAAACATCCATTCCACTCTATCATATGCTTTAGACATATCAGTTTTTACCATCATAAACTCTTGAGAAATAGTTGGATGAGTGTGTAGACTGTGAGCAATTTCATGAACTATGAGGATATTATCAAATATCAATCTTTCTGACACAAACGCAGCTTGAGTTGGAGAGACTATGGTTGGTAAATGCTTTTTCAGTCTAAGCACAAGGATCTTTGAAACAATCTTATAGATCACTGAACACAAGCTGATCGGTCGAAGGTTTGTCATTTTTTTTGGAGCTTTTATCTTAGGTATGAGACACAAATGCGTATGGTTCCAATCCCCAGGAATACAACCAATATCAAAAAACTGGAGAACCTCACTATTAACCTGATCTTTTATCACTGGCCAAAATATTTTGAAGAAGAAACCCGTGAGACCATCAGGCCCTGGAGCACTTTCACTGCTTATCGAAAAGGCCGCCTGTTTTATCTCTGCAATTGTAATATTTCTCGAGAGATCTTGATTCATATTGTTTGATACTCTCGGTTGAAAGTTAAGAAGAAGTTCCCGAATCTTAGTAGGCGAGGAAGATTGAAACAAATCATTGAAATATGAAACCACAACCTCACCTTTTGCTTTCTCTGAGAAATGTTCTACACCATTAGCATCTTGTAGGAAATGTAAGGAGTTTGTTATTCTAGCAGCTTACACTTATGCCTGAAAGAATTTAGTATTTCTATCTCCCTCTAAAACCCATTTTTCTGAACTTTTTTTGTCTCCAATATATTTCTTCTTCTCGAAACGCAATTGCCAATTCTCTTTTAATCACATTTAACCTTGTGAAACATGGATTTAAAGCTGCATCCAAGGTTGCCATTTCTTTGCGTAATCTTTTGATTCTAATTTCTGAGCTAGACCACACTCTTTTCTTCCAACTACCAATGGCTATTCTGCAGTTTTCAAATCTATTCATAACAGAAAGGTTAATGCCTCTAGAACTCCTCCAATTCCAAGCACTCTGAATAACTTCCATGAAAGAAGGATCCTCAGCCCATCTTTTGTCAAACCATAATTGTCTTTTGAATAATTCCTTGTCCCAAGTAAATTTAACCAAAACAGGTTTATGATCTGATCCTAACTTTTCAAGAAACCATTGATGACTACTTGGAAACAGAGAAAACCAAGCCAGGTTTCCAAAGCAACGATAAAGCTTACACTGGATCCATTGTTTGTTCCTAACTCCACCCCAAGTGAAACCATTACTAGAATTACTAAGTTCAGCCATATCGCAGTTTGCCAAAAGCTCTCTAAAAGGGAGAAAAGAGCTGAGATCCCTTAAAGGTCCTCCCATTTTATCCTCATTGGATAGAATGGCGTTAAAATCTCCAATCATACACCAAGCTTCTGATCTAAGCAAACCAAAATCTGTGATTTTATTCCACACTACAGGTCTGAGTCCAGTGACCGGTTTACCATGTACACAAGTAATAAACCAAGCCTTGGAACCACAAGAAACTTTCATATCGATAATGTTTTTATCCACAAATAGAAAACTCTATATTTATACTATCTTTCCAGTAAATGGCAAGTCCACCACTAGTCCCTATTGGTTCAACAGTTTTAAAATTACTATAGCCTAGCCACCCTTGAACCTTTTTCAAAAAAACACTTGAGTTCTTCGTCTCCATGAGAAAAAGGATATCGGGAAAATGAGTCTTTCTCATTTCCTTGAGATGCAGAATTGTCCAAGGATTCCCCAATCCTCGACAATTCCAACTCAAGATATCTATTGATCTTGCGGCAGTTCACCTGGAACCACCGAATTTTTGTCTCTCTGGAGACTTTTGGCCAATCCTTTCCCTAGATCCTTAATAATAGAAGCATCAATGTTTTCCCCTTTGTTGACTAGAATAGAGTCTTGAGTTTTCAAATTTTTTCCTTTTCTATCTTTGGTATTCTTTAACCAAGATCTAGGACGTTTAGACGAAGGTAACACCTGTTGCAGACTAGTAGAGGAGGAAGCCTCTAAACTACCCGAACGAAAGACAGAAGGAGAGCAGTAAAAGGAGTTACCTTGAGACAAGCTCGAAAGTGGAGTCTGAGAACTCAACTTCTTCCTTGATATCGAGTCTGCGTTGATTGCATCAGCTAAAAGTTTTGATGGGGGATCGTTTTCAGTTACAATATCTTTTCCAGGAATCTCCAACTCCTTGCCTTTATTCAAAGACCTTGTAGAATCTGTTGTAACAGCCATAGTGTGAGATTCCCTCATAGTCTATTCCAATCTTGACCAACGAACCATTAGGAAGTTGCAGTTCTTTGAAATTTTTCGGACCCTTTGAGATATCAAGTAAAATTCGAACACAAACATAAGCCTTGCTTTGTGCCTCGTCCTTGTCAAAAGGCAACTCAATTACTTGACCTATACATCCAGCAATTTCTCCAATAGTATCCTTGGTATAGTGATTCACTGGTAGATTACAAAGCCTAATCCACACTGGAAGAAACTTTAGATAATTAGCAGGGGGTCTTCAACCCAACGATCCATCACAACTCCCCAGTTATCTTGAGTCCATACCCCTGTCTTTGAGATCTCGTTTATATCTTCTTCATATTTAAAAATGAACTGAAAACGATCTCTTGATAAGGCAACACCTCTGACCCTATCATACAATCTCCAAATCCTTGGCATCTCTAAGATCCAATTAGACATACGTTGATTATCATGGTTTAGAAAAGCGACCTATTAAGCTTCTCATGTTTCTTTCAGACGAGTAAAATTGAGGAAGATTAGATAAAACCAGGGGTTTATCCTCTTCTGCTTCAATTGTCATCTCTTGAAGATATTGTTCCAAGTGCTTCTCCATAAGTGACAAAAGAAAACTTAAGAACAGAGTACTATGTAGAATTTGATCTTGTTTTTGTCTAAATCCGAACAGAAAATGTTGATATCTTCGGGCAGTAGAAGTTTATCTCGTAAGGAAACGTTCCTAACTCACAGGAATTGGGACGACGATGTAATTGACGGCAGTATTGACGGCAAAAGAAAATCAAACTTTTTCACCAGCTAAGAGAGAGAACAGAGCATTCCTTTAACAGAAGGAAAATGTTTCTTGTTACTAAAATATCTGTTTTGATAGTAAAAATTGACAAAAGCAATTTTAAAAAACAAAAAAATGTGAAGGCTATCATCGACTAACATGTATTTGTAGGATTTATTGAGAAAAATCGGTAATTTCATACCCCAACTAAGGGGTTATGTTCGATTCATACACCATGTTTAATAATGTGCAAATCCATACATTAAGTTCAATAAAATTCAAATTAACTGCTCGAACTCGTTAAAAAGTGTTATTACATACATAGGCTGTAACAGTGTTAAGAGACTGTCAACGACTGCTTACGTGGACGCCACATATGAAACAGTGTTGTTTTAAGAAACAAAAGAAATATTTTTTTTGGTTAAAACGACGTCGTTTCTTCTTTCTTCTCTTTACTTACTTCTCTTTTTTTCCTCCTTCTTTCCCGGTTTTGGGATCGAACCCAAAAACCCTAGATTTCTTCCTTGGTTGCAAGCAAGTTAGAGTTGTTGACCGTCCCTCTAACTCCTCCACAGTTCTTGAATCACATGGCCCATAAGCACTACAATATAGTATTCCTATCTTATTTAATTTATTCATAATCTCTTACTAAATCTCTATTGAATCACAAATTATTTTCCACTAAATTTAGTTCAGTAGATTAAAAAAAAATTACCACGCAGCAGCCATAAGAGAGGAGGTCATGGTACGTACACTGAGACAATATATTCAACGAACACATACTAACTGATACTAGGATTTTTGTATGTCCTATCAGGTTCAATTAACCTTATGTAGTTGTAGTACTTAAGGTGTCAATCCAAATGGGATGATGCTAGTCACTCAAGATGCAATCAAGATTTCACAAGTCAAGCCAATTCAAAGAGAGTGTTTTTATCTAACAATCCTAGAATGATCAGAATTCAAAACGAAAATGTGTTCTAGGACTAGAAACGAGAATGTATGACAAGAGCGAAAATGAATGAAAACAGAAACGAGTCTAAACACGAACAAAACCGCAAGATAAGAAACAGTCTCAGGAATGCAATAAAAATCAGGAAGAAAGAAGTCCTAAGGATGGGAGTGATTGATGTCAGTGGAGTCTCCTAGTCTACAGAGTGTTTAACATGCCACAAACAGATATCCCTAGACAATGAACATCACGACTTAGCTAATCCAATCTCTTGGCAGAAGCTACTCATACTCAAACACTTCCAAACCTAGCTCTCGCTAGATAAACATGGTTAAGCAGGCATGACGAACCAGTTCATTCGTGTCAACAAACATCCTAGACAACTAATCTCTTAGGCTAGGAACGTAAGTCTCTGGCACTAGTTGGTCAGACATTTCATCAAACACCTTTTGGGTGCGGAAGTGTCTAAGACCTAGTTCCAATTGATCAGAGAGAAACTAGTATTTCTAACTCTAGTCCAGAAGGGTTTCATCCAAATCAAGCTTAAACACCCTACATACTAAGATCCTCCACCTAATCTATCCCATCCTCAAGAACTATCACACTACTCAGATCCAAAAATCATCCTCAAGAAAGCAAACCCAGAAAACATTGAATCAAGCATAGTAAGGTAGATAAAATTGAGAAGAACAACTTTGTAGAAGAAATCAAGTGCAAAAACTCAATAAACTCAAAGATATCGGATTACAAGTCTCAGAACGTTTTTTGGTGGCTAGGTAAACCTTAGAAAAGAAACGAGATAAAAGATAGGATGTATCCAGCCAAGAATTAACAAAACATATTTATAGTAAAAACATGTAAATCCCTAAAACTTAAAACGACAAGGTGAAGAGTCGGTTTGGGAATCTCCTGAAGCGTGTAAGACGGAACGTCTTCCTGACATGTGCGAACGAGTCGGTGTGCGTCCAGTCCTCGATTGGTATATGAAAGTGGCTAGAATGGTGTGAGTGAAAGTGGCTCGAGCGTGGTTGGTGAAAGTGGCTCGAGCATGGTCGGTGAAAGTGGCTCGAGCATGGTCGGTGAAAGTGGCTCGAGCATGGTCGGTGAAAGTGGCTCGAGCATGGTCGGTGAAAGTGGCTCGAGCATGGTCGGTGAAAGTGGCTCGAGCATGGTCGGTGAAAGTGGCTCGAGCATGGTCGGTGAAAGTGGCTCGAGCATGGTCGGTGAAAGTGGCTCGAGCATGGTCGGTGAAAGTGGCTCGAGCATGGTCGGTGAAAGTGGCTCGAGCATGGTCGGTGAAAGTGGCTCGAGCATGGTCGGTGAAAGTGGCTCGAGCATGGTCGGTGAAAGTGGCTCGAGCTGGGTGTATACGCATCCACTAAAACGATGATAACGTTTGAACGACACCTCCGATTGGCTTGAAATAAACGGCGTTGGAAAGATGACTCAATTCCCTAGAACTTTGATGTAGACGTCAAAAGATAATTCTCACTCAAGTGGAACGGCTCGAACGGGGCTGTGAGATTGGCTCGAGAGATGGTTTCGAGAGTTTTGTGAGATTGGCTCAAGAGAGGGTTCCGAGAATGTTGTAAAATTGGCTCGAGAGAGGGTTCCGAGAGTGTTGTGCAGCGTATGGGTCGAGTGATGCGTTCATGACTGGTGACTTGAGAATAGCTCAAGTGATGCGTTCTCGACTGGTGACTTGAGAATGGCTCGAGTGATGCGTTCCCGACTGGTGACTTGAGAATGGCTCGATTGATGCGTTCCCGACTAGTGACTTGAGAATGTCCGAGTGATACGTCTGGAAGGTGTGGCTCGAGCGGATGCGCTTCCAACATCTCCTAGATACCTGAAATACTCCGAAATGCACAATGTATGCACGGATGATGCAAGAGCTACCTAGACATGCAAAGTGTATAGAAAAAACTAGAAAATGATACAAAACAATGAGTTATCCTAACTAAATGCATGATAAATATATGTTAAAGAGAGACAAAATATAGACATATCACTAATAGTGCGCAATAATAAACCCGTGAACCCATATTTTCGTTTCTGAAAAGCTTCTTAAGAAACTCCATTACAATAAGCCAATGATTGTAATCGCAACCACGAAGCATAATCGTCTTTCTCTGCTCATTACCACTACCCCATTTCGAAGAGTAATCCGATTCCACCGTCGGAGCTTTGACAATCGCCACACGACGCTGACCCGACGGCAGAGATGCTCCGGAGCAGAGGAGTCCATGTATCTCCTCCAACGCGGATACCAGAAGGTGTAGCGAAACGGTTCAGGTGGCTTACGGGGAGAAGCGAAGAAAAATAAGATGTTGTGGAGTAAGCCATTGAAATTGCAGGAGAGAGAGAGAGAGAGAGAGAGAGAGAGAGNCTCTTCTTCTGAGAGAGAGAGAGAGAGAGAGAGAGAGAGAGAGAGAGAGAGGTTCACTGCTTTGCCACTTTCACTACAGATTGGAGATTCCAGCCTAATTGACGTCACTTTGCCGAGTTGAAGTCACGTTTCTTTGTTCAATTGATTCAGGGATTTTTTAAAAAATTTAGGGTTCAATCCCCAAATCGGAAAAGAAGGAGAAAGAAAAGAGGAAGAAAAAAGAACGACGCCGTTTTAACCAAAATAAGTTATTTCTTTTGTTTGTCAAAACGACGTCATTTCATATGTGGCATCCACGTAAGCAGCCGTTGACGGTTTCTTAATACCGTTAGACTTATGTATGTAATAACACCTTTTAACGGATTGGAGAAGTGAATTTGAATTTTATTGAATTTAATGTATAGATTTACACAATGTTAAATATGATATAGGAATCGAACATACCCCTTTAACTGGGATATGAAATTACCGACTTTCCAATTTGTTGATCTATTCTTTTTTGCTAACTTGGAGGCTCCTTATCCACGACTTTATCGAAAGCATTGGTTTACTACTCTTCATCGACCAAAACCATCGCATCTTTTTTTTTTTTTTAGAAAATAGTCTCATTATTGCAGGCACATTCTGTCACACTAAACAATAGTATAAACACCGTATTATTGCAATGTATTAATGAAGTGAGACTAGTTCTTTCTGATTATTTATAAAAGATCAGAAGAGAATGAAATCGGACAAAATCACTTTTATTGTCTTCAATTATCATGCGCACATACTAGAAAATAAAGTTCGGGTGATACGTGGGTGATCCTAATCCTAGACAACATATATGAAAAAACATAACATACTATCTATTTAAATAGTTACATAAACTTTAGTTTAACTAAAATAGATTTCTTTTTGGGGGATAAGTATAAAGTGGAAAGAAATAATAGAGGTTCGTAACTTCGTATAATTGAAGCTTACGATTTAATTTATTGTGTTTGGTTACACAAGGATCCGACTTTATAGATATTAGTATATTACAAAAACAGTTATCTTTTAAAAAGCTCAACAGAAAGCGATATTCTTCAACAAATTGATCTTACTTAAAATATTTAATACGTAACAAAAAATTCGATACAGCGTTCTGGACCATATAGACAACACAATAATTCTGAGTTGAATTCACATTATTGATGCACGTTCATATATATCGAAAAATTAAATTATACTAATAAAAATGGATGCACGTATACATAGAGTTAATATGAAGACCCGAATCTCTAGTTAGGTGACCCACGCAACCGAATGTATCTAAATGGGACCTGAACCGACCCGTTTGGTCCCTACCCATGCTTCTTCCTTATTGCCTTCACGTGATGCTCCATAACCCGAGCTTCATGCACCCCATCCGCCGGAGATCAAACCTCCGGCCACCTAAGCTTGTCTCCTTTCTGATTCTGTCTCAACTCTCCTATGTTTGCCACGTGGACACTTTGCTCCTTTCTTCTCTCCTTCTTCGCCACGACTTCATCTCCGCTATCCCCAATATACCCTTTACATTTCCTCTATATTAATCTTAGCGATAAGGGTAGTTTTGTAGTTTAATGCTAGACAATAATATTACGTGAGCTGTGCTGTCTGATTGTGAACACTACACGACAAAAATCTACATTACTTGAAGTTTCCGAGTCACGAGGCTCACTTGTTCTTATTCTTCTTCTTGTATATATATAAAGCCCCACGAGTAGTTTGTATCTCTTTCAAAACACAAACGAGATCTTGATCCTTCTCTCTATCTAGCTATCTATCTACAAAACTTTCTAAAGTCACGAGTCAATTCAGCAAGGTTATTACGTTTTGTGGCAAACACAAAGGTTACGTACAAGGACATTATACTAAAAACATGGGAGCTTGCGGTTCACGTGAATCTGGGAGAACGGAGACGGCGAAGCTGATATTACCAGACGGAACGTTACAAGAGTTCTCAACGCCGGTGAAAGTGTGGCAGATTCTTCAAAAGAATCCTACGAGCTTCGTTTGTAACTCAGACGATATGGACTTCGACGACGCCGTTTTAGCTGTTGCTGGTAGCGAGGATCTTCGACCAGGAGAGTTATACTTTGTCTTACCATTGACATGGCTTAATCATCCATTAAGAGCTGAAGAAATGGCGGCTTTAGCGGTTAAAGCTAGCTCCGCGCTTGCTAAAAACGGTGGAGGCGGTTTGAGTTATAACGGTGAAGATGTTGTTGGTGAGTGTAGAGTTAAGAGAGTAAAGAGAAATAGCTGCGGCGGAAGAGGATGTGGTGGTGGTGGTGGTGGTAAAGGGAGGAGGAAGTTTACGGTTGAGTTGAGTTCCATAGCTGAGTAGGGAGGGGGTAAATTTGGTTAGTAAAATGTGTAAAAATTTGTAATTAGAAACTTTGACCTTTTCTTCTTTTTTACCTTAAAGAGATATAAAGTTGATTTCGCTATTTAATCCACAACTACATAGAAATAGCCAAATTTGAGAGACTGATTTCACGTGGATGAAGTGTTCAAAAGCTACTAAATAAATAACACAGTTGCATAGACAAATTGCATTCTCTATGGCTTTTCTTGGTCAACACCGCGTTATGAACTGTTTTGCATTGTTTACGTTTTAGCCCTCAATTCTCAAATCGTTAATCACACTTTAGATGAAAACGTTGGCGTTCTTAAAAACCAAAATCAGATATACCATTAAAAACCATTATTCCTATTGGTGCAAACAAGAACAAAAAATACAAGATTTAATGTCATTGTTTCATCATTCAGCATACTCGATACAAAATTATTTATTCATAAATGTATTCGATTTTTTTTGTAGTTCTTAATGTAATAATTGGTACATCCAAACATTTTGAATGCAACTAATTTCTTATCTAATTGCTACATCTGAACCGACCTCTTTAATATACATGAACAAACAAAATATTGAGGGAAAAAAAAACCACCAACTTCTATCTGTAGTCTTAATGGGCTGGCCTGGCCACTGAACTGGGTTAAAAATGTCAAATGAATATACAAAGAATCTAATGTTTGTTAAACAAATTAATCAAAGAATCTAGCGCCAGCTTAGCTCTCCGTTTCGGCCAAACTATTTTCTCAGCTGCTTTGTTGATCTTCATGTGTTTCGATTAAGATTTCTATGATTTCACCACCTTCTGGTAACAAATCCCCTCGAATTCTAGTTGAATTTTGGTTTTTGGTTTCTGGTTTCTGTAAATTTCTTCGTTAACTATCGATTTCTGAGTTTGAATTGATTGATTTGATGAATCTGATCATCAAAAAAGGAGTAAACTTTGGATATGGGTTTGTTTAATCAATAACCTAATTTGCTGACCATTAAAAAAAAAAAAAAAATAGTAAACTTTGGATATGGCCATATATATGGGTAATTCGTGTTTTGATCCATCAATCATTTTGAGAATAGCTAGGGTTTAGATTGAATCAAAAGTTTTTTTTTTCTTTTATAATCAAAAGTTACTCTGAGGATATAATTTTGTTGGTGTCATGGTCTCTTGATTGTTTAGTTAGTGGTTGATTTGGTGAAAGATGTTGAGATATAATGAATCAAACAATTCACAAGAACTGATTTTGTTATGTGTTTTATCTGTTGGTTTTAGCTATTTGGCGACTGTGATGGCAATTGTAACTCCATGGAGCATCTTAATTACTTGCCTTGACCGACACATACTCTTGTCTTAGTGAAACTCCTCCCTCAAGAATTACGACCTCTTTTTCCATCGTTTTCGCAGGTGATTTCGTAAGCAATTTCAAAAGAAAGCTAATTTTGCTTTCATCTTCCTAAACGTGCTCTGCATTCTTCTTATTGTGTGAGCTCTCTTCACTGTTAACAGGTACTCTCAGCTCGTTTCTCTCTTTGGGTGTGGCCTGTGCTGTAGCTAGTGAAAGTGAACTGCTTTAGTCTGCCGATGGACAAGCCTGTGATGGCAACCTCTGCAGCCAATACCAAGTCGTGGCCGCATTGGCTCTCTCGTGTTGGTTTCTGTTACTTGCTTCAGTTTTTGCAGTTTACCTTCTTCATGCTATATATATTGACATTAACAGACTTATGACTTCTTCTTACAATTATAGATAGGAATCATAATCATTAGGACATGGATGTACACTCTATATACAACCCTAGACATGTCTTGTTTATATGAAATTAATTTACCAATTTATTACAAAATATGTTGTTAATATACACACTTTACTACAAAATAGGTTTTGGTTTGAAATCTGTCTACTTCTATGACATTGCAATTGTTGGGAATATATGTATTGGTAATATACATCAAATAGAGTTTCCAATAACTAGAAGAATTAAGACCATTACAAAAATAATCACAGTAAATTGTCATTATATATATATAATAATAAATAATTTAAGGAAAAAAAAAAAAAAAGGGGCCTAATGTTAGAAAGTATGCAAGAAACTGTTGAAGTTCTGAGCCGCATCAGAAGGTATCCATGGCTTATTGAGATGGTGAAGTGGAAGCTTTTCTATGAAGAATGCAATCAATTTACCTCTGTTATACAACTGTATGATTCCTCCTTTTTGTGCTACAAAGAGAACGATCACAACTTTACACGTACGGACCACACTTTGAATCAAGTAACAATTTTGCTACGAATGGTTAAAAAGGTTTCTTGTTCTTGCACGAATATATTAGTGAATTCCAGGCGAGTTAATTTTACCTTTTTTACTAACTGGCTAATTAAGTAAAGCTTAGTGACGAAGTTGCTTTCCCATTTCTATAAATTTTACGTAAGACGCGTTAAAATTTGCTACGAATGGTTAAAAATACTATGTTGATGTCACAAGAAACCTAAGGCTGCTGTTTCGTTGTGCGATCCTTTTGATTTTGGTGGAGTACTTTTACAAGGTTTATAAACTTTTAACAATGTTGATGACAAGTCCCTGTCTAGATTTCTTGTTCTTGCACGCAAGTTTGTTTAACTTTTGGTTAACTTGCTGATCAAGTTAAGCTTAGTGAAGAAGTTGCTTCCCATACCTATAAAAGGTCACATAATCTTTAGGTTCTAAAGAACACAAACAAAAAACAAGAAACAAGAGAAGAAAAAAAAACACAACAATCCAAATCAGAAAGTGTATTAGTGATCTCTAAATTTGTCCGAAGCCATGTATCAACAACCCTCCAAGACATACCAAGGTAAATAAAGGAAGAATTGAGTTTAAATGATCTCTACAGACTTTCAGTAATCATCGATCTCGTTTACCGTTTTGCAGCGGCGACGACGACAGTGTTTTGGGACATTGATGATCGCCCGAAACCAGATGATATCCAATTTGATGATATCCCTGCACACTTTAGGCAGACCTTGGGGAACCTTATGCGTTTACGGGGTACAATCTCTATCAATGCTTATGGTGATGCACAAAGGATCATGGGTGGCCGAAAACGTCCAAACGGAATCAACTTCAATCAAGTACGCTCAGGTGAATTTCTCTATTACATATTTCACGAACGCTCTCTTGATAGGCCTAGCTAGCTAGTACTTTGCGTCTTGAGACTTAACTCCGTTCGGATATTATATGATTTCAGGAGATAAAGATGGGAGACTTCAAAAGATTTTGGTGGATTCTCTATTTTGGGTGATTGATCATCCTGAACCATCAAATTTGGTGCTTATTGTGGGAACTATCTCAGAAGACTCGGATTTTGTCAAGGCTCTCTCGTCTTTGAGAGGGAAAGACTGTCATGTTTTTTCACAGAAAGCTGAAAAGCAAGGAGTTCTACTTTCACCTAACGCTTGGACCAACGTTAACGTTCTTGGAAGAGATGGATACATGGCTAATAACTTTCTCGTTTGCGGTGGAGTACTGATATATCATGGTTTTTTAGATTTTTAACCATGATACAAGTGTGCTTTTTTGAGTATTTTCATTTGTTTCTAGGATTGTTTTTGAGTCTTTACAGGTTATTTAGGAATTTGGCACGGAAGGAGCAAAGTGGAGCTATTTGGATGACTTTAGAGCATTTTACGGAAGGAAAAGAACTTGGACTCGGATCAGAGTAGCAGTGTTGACCGGCACCGAAGGAGCATCGGTCGACACCTATGTTTATCCGACGAGAGAAAGAAGAAATTGGAAATTTTACAATTTTACCCAAAGTTTTCCTAAATTACAACACAAGTCCCGGACGTGTTTTAGGACATATAAATAGTGTTTTTGGGTTTTAGAAAACCCTGAAGTTATTTTCTAGCAAGTTTTTGAGAGAGAGATATTGAGAGCTTTTGGGAGAGAATGATCTGAATTCTTTGTAGAGAGAAGATTTCTAAACTCCCTTTTTGACTTTTAATATCTATTGCATGTTATTCAGAGTGATTTGTTCTACATTAAACATGTCTCAGTAGTTTGCTTGTTAGGTTTAGGGTTTTTCACAGGGTTTTTATGATTTATTAGATCTGTAATTTTTAGGGTTCTTAATCTTTTATGATCTTCATCCTTGGTTGTTTTTTCACAATAGTTTTTGATTGATCACCTAGAATTATTATCATAGGGAAAGTAATTAATATGAGAATATAATTGTTTTCCTGATTAAAACCATTGATGAGCAAAATCACTTTTTACAAAGAGATTTGAATTTGTGATTTTGTGAACCTTTTTAAACCTGTTTTTAAAGCTGGTTTTCAACTAAGAATTTTACAAAGAGATTTGGATTTTCTGGTTTTAAATTTAGATAATAATCACAGTGAGAACTGAATTATTTTACCAAAACTGTTTAGAGTTCTAGATCTGATTTTTATTGCATGAACCATAATTAATCTTTTGATTTAATACTTCATAATTACCTGAGAAATTCCCTACGCTTAACCTTTTGATTTCCTGATTTCACAACACCTTGATTTAATATTTTGCATTGTCTTCAATTGTTCATAATACAAATTAATCTGTTTAGCGTAATTACAAAAACTCGACCCCTAAGTACTACATTGATCTCTTGTTTGAGAGAGTAGCTCTAGGGTTAATTTGAGCATATCAAATTTTGGCGCCGTTGCCGAGGATCGAACCCGGGTCACCCGCGTGACAGGCGGGAATACTTACCACTATAGTATAGCCCATTAGATGGGAGGATGGCCTCACTGAGTGTTTATTACATACTCATGCATCTTAATTTGTGTTTGTGGTGCAGGTAAAGGCAAGTGTGAACGTGGAATCAAGGCGATGAGGAGGAGGATTATCTAGGGTCTCATTTGTGTGTTGTTGGTTATTAATGGTTATGTGTTGGAACCTTGGTTAGAGTTATGATAGGTTGTTGGATAGAATGGTTAGGAATGGTGAGTGAATGACCATGGCTTATCTAAGCTAAGATCTCTGTTTCTGTGATATTGTGTGTTGTTTGGTTGTTTTTTTTTTGGTTGTTTGTGAGTTTTTCGTAGCTCCTGAGGCTTGGATTCGTTCCTGGGATTTTGTGGGACGAAGAGGAGAAGTTTGGAGGCGAGATTCGGAGGTTCTGTTCGAAGGAAATCACTGCTCGACAGTGATGTCGGTCGACACCAATGTGGTGTCGGTCGACACTAACGCGAGGACGGCTCGGAAACTTAGCGAGTGTCGGTCGACACCATGTGGAGGTGTCGGTCGACACCGTTAGGATTTCGGGGGTGTCGAACAGGTGTCGGTCAACACCCAAGTGGTGTTGGTCGACACCAAATGTCCAGTTTTAGGAACCGAGAACCTAATAAGTTCTAAAGACCCAACTCTAGCAACTTAGCAATGCCAGACAACATCCAATCGAGTCCCTAGAACATCTTCCTCTTCATTGCCTTGATTCCACGATTACATTTTGCCTTTACCTGCACCATAAATACAAATTGAGATGCATGAGTATTTGATAAATACTCAGTGAGGCAATTCTCTCATTTACTGGGCTATACACACAAGTAATAAGATTTTTGATGCCACAAATAATAACAATAAAATAAAGCTATAATATAGTGGCTAATAACTTTCTCGTTTGCAGTGGAGTACACAAGGGTATAATTTTACATCTCTATCCTCTCTTTTTTTTCTTCTTTTTTTTGTGTGTGGGATTTGTGATTATTTTATTCCTCAAATTCTAGCCGCTCGTCGTAGTTCATCTCTTGCTTCAACGAGTAGCTCATCCCCATCTCCCTCTTCTGATTCGTTCGAGGAATGGCTCAAACTAGCGTATTTTGCTAACTTATTCGAGGACAAGCGGCCGGCGGATTACCGGAAAAGCTTTTGGGTTAACGAAACTGAAAGAAAGGCTTGTCGTAAATACACGAGCGTTGTTGATCCAAGTTCCATTTCGAAGTTTTGGACTGATCTTATTTCTCCACCAGAATCTTCTTCTTCACACGAGGATGCTTTAAAATGTTGTCTTAATCGTGCGAAGCAATTTGCTTCCGGTAAGATTCTTATTTTTTTGTTTTTCATTTTTCTTTTATCAAATAATTTAATTGTTTTTATTAACTAAGAAATTAAATTGACTAGATGCCTCTATGAAGAAACAATTGAATGACATAATAACGTCATCTTCGTATATGCGACATAAGCCCTTTTTCTTCAAGGTATCTCTATTTCTTAATTATATATATATATAAATGTAGCCTTTTCTATTTTTTTCAATTAAAGACTTCAGTTTACTAATCACATATCTATTTTTGAAGGGGTTTTCTCTTTCAGATTACAAGAGTTCCAAGACAATTATTATGTGGGATTTTGAAAATACCAATGTTCCTACCTATTGTAGACCGTCTTATCTTTTCACTAATATCAAAAATTCGCTGCGAAATCTTGGGTACACGGGGGAAATCGTTATGCGCGGCTATGGCGATGTTCAGTATTTGCAAGACAAGAACAAACTTGTTGAAAGTGGTATCCATATCACTCACGTAGATTCGGGGAAAGATGCGGGTGACAAGCGCCTCCTTAATTCCATCCACTCATGGGCGTATGACAATCCACCCCCTTGCAACATGCTTTTTATTACCTCGGATGGCGATTTCGCGACTGCCACGTTCATATTCAAGACATGTGGATATAATACTATGGTTGCTCATCAGAGCACGAAGGTGACTGAATCCAAAAAAACTCACACCATCTAAGAAGATGATAGAGGAGTCATCGACGGCATGGCTTTGGCCTAGGCTAGCTTTTGGAAAAGCTCCATACAAACAGGCTACGTAGTTCTATTAACTACTAATTAATTCTTAATTTGTTATGTTGAATAATTGTTCCAAGTAAATAACGAATAATTATATTTACAATTAAGAATGGATGATATGATAATTTATATTTTGGTTTTATAAGAATAAATAAAATGTTATCTGAATTTTATGATATTTGCGTTTTGGATAATTATGTTTATTTCAAATTACTCAGATGCAAATGTTTTTTTTTTAATACTTTTTGGACTTAATATATATGTATATACACTTTTGTAAATGATGAACTATGTAAAAATAAGTAAAATTCCAATAATGGATTATAACAAAAATCAGATACTAAATACCCACATTTGGGAGACTGACTTCACGTGGACGAAGTGTTCAAAAGCTACTAAATAAATAACACAGTTGCATAGACAAATTGCATTGTTTACGTTATGGCTTTTCTTGGTCAACACCGCGTTATGAACTGTTTTGCATTGTTTACGTTTTAGGCTTTTAGCCCTCAAAAATCGTTAATCGATCGCACTTTACACGAAAACGTCGCCGTTCTTAAAACTCCAAATCAGATATGATTTAAAACCATTATTCCTATTGATGCAGACAAAAACAAAAATATAAGATTTAATGTCACTGTTTCATCATTCAGCATACTCGATACAAAATTATTTATTTTATAAATATATTTGATTTCCAAACTTTAAATGTCAACTGCATCCAAAACATTTTGAATTCAACTAATTTTTTTATCTAATTGCTACATCTGAACCGACCTCTTTAATATACATGAACAAACAAAATATGGAGGAAAAAAAAAAAGTCACCAACTTCTATATGTAGTCTTAATGGGCTGGCCTAGCCACTGAACTGGGTTAAAAATGCAAAATTATAGTATTTACAAAGAGTCTAATGTTGGTTAAACAAATTAATCAAAGACTTTAATTAATTGCAAATTAGTTAAAGATTTCCCGACCACATAAATAATCTTTGCTTTTTTTTTTTTTTTTTTTCAGTTTAGCATAACATATCCATATTTAGGCCTCGACATAAAATCTGTATCCGAAAATCCGAACCGTATCCGAACCAAAATAAGCGGATTATAACCAAATTGAAATTAAGGAAATAACCTATTGGTTCTTGGTTTCCATTATTTTGGATATCAAATATTATCCAATCCGAACCGTTATCTAATAGATATCCAAATATAATCTAACATATAAGAAATAGTTTGATATTCCGATAGATATGCTGCATATCTTTTACGTATTTGTATGGTTCTATAAGAATCTTGTCATTTGTTTCATTTCTATCATTTTTTTTGTTTGAAATACTTCGTTAGTATGGTTATTTGGGTATAATAAAATTAAAAAGTATCTGAATAAAATCTCATCTAATAACTTTTGGTTTAATTTTGGTTATCGATAATCATATCCGAACCAATCAGAAATCCGAATTATCCAAACCGAAACCGATCCGAATTTTATAAATACCCGAATGGATGTTTGAGTCGATATCCAAAAAATCCGAACCGAATCTGATCTGATATCCAAACGTCCAGGCCTATCCATATTTGTGAACCCAAAACGACGTCGTGGTTATAAAGGATGAGAGTTAGAAATAATCTTCAACACTTAAAAGACCCTTAAACACTCTTGTGCCACATGAACAACAGTAGAGAGTTAAAACAATGAACTTCTATTACTTCACTCTCTAACTTTTGTTTTATATTATAATGAACCAACAAACACATATAGGGAGTTAGGGACTACTAATGGATAAGTCATACATGGGATAAGAAGATAAACTCTAATTACTTGCAGAGTAAGTAAGTGATAAACATATGGATAAGTGAAGCAAATGGATAATCACTATCCATTCTTAACATAATAGATTTTTTTAACTATCTAGCTAAATTAAATTGTAAATATAATAAATTTATTAATAGTCTAAATTATGATTATGAATATTAATATAATAAAGTTGTCAAACTAAATTAAAAATAGGGGTAAAACCTAGATCTAAGTCTCTCTCATCTGCAGCATCACGTCATCAACAGTCTCTAAAAAAAAGGTTCTATCACGATCAGTCCGTCAAAAACATGAATTCCTACGACGATTACACCGGTATGATCACTATCTATCTCTTCCACAAAATATTGTGTTGAGGTTGTGTGTTTCTTGGTCAACTGTATAGATCTAGATATTTTTGCTGGGATTTGAATTGAATTTGTGATTAGTCTGATTTAGTCGGTTCTGAGTTTCGTCATATCGATTTCGTAATAAGTAAACAAGCGGATATAATCAATGTCATACAAAATTAATGGATATACCAAGTTCATCTGATCGATTTTAATAGTAACATGATCATACGATCTGATGTTTGTTTTGTTTTGGCAAAAAATTGGCAGGGGCTAAGACATGCGTCTTCTGGGACATTGAGGATTGTCCGCTCCCTGATGGTCTCAATGCTGTTGATGCTACGAACAACATTCGAAACGCCCTCAAGTCTGCGTGTTTTAAGGGTGAGGTGTCAATCATTGCTTTTGGTGATATAAAGAAGTACCTTGTTGGTCTAAAATCAAACAAAGAAATCAAGTTCAATCAGATCCCTCAAGGAGATTTACGTGCGAGACGTGGAGCTATTTGTGATAGCTTACTTTCCTGGGTTATGAATAATGATCGGACAAATTTGATGATAATCATTGGAGATATTACAGAGAACATTTCATTGCGCATGTTTCTTCATGGTCTGGTTGAGAAGGGTTTCAATCTTCTCATCTCACAGTCTCCTTCAAACAGGTCAATACCCATGCACCATTCTGTGTTTACCGAGTGGCTTTGGCCTGACCTAGGTCTTGGAAAAGATCCTATCTTCAAAAGGGGAGACCCAGTACTTGGTAATGGGGATTACGTATACCCTCCTCCTCCAGCAAAGGTTCCTAAAAATGCGAACACCGTTGATGTTACTGATGACCCTGATTTTGGAACGGATATTTCACTGCTGTTTCAGTGACCTAGCTGCATCAGAGAAGGAATGTCACCGAAGACTTGTAATTATCGACTAAATATGCATGTTTCGTATGTTAAATATTTTATATCATCTCTCTCGCATATCTCACTTTATAAATATATAGATATATGTTTTTTATGATTATAATTTTATAAAAGTTTCTTATATTATGCAGTTCAAAATACGCAAATTGCATCCTCTATGGCTTCTCTTGGTCAACACTGCATAATGAATTGTTTTGCTATGTTAACGTTTTGTCTTTAAATAGTTGAATATCAGTAGTTTGGACGACACCATTTTATAGCTTTTGCCAACAAAAAAAAAAGCAGTTATCATAAAAACGATTCTTTCGATTGCAATTTTGTTTAAATGTAAAAGGTACATCATCCAAAGTCCAAACTTTAATAGATGAACAAGCAAAATCTGGAGGAAAAACAAACAAACAACTTCTATCTGTAATTTTAATGGGCCGGCCTGGTAATGTATACTACAGATAAGAGAGTGGGCATTGAAAGGGGCCGCTGGCCAGGGTTAAAATAATAAAACCGTATAAACAAAGGGTCTATATTCGTTAAGTAAATTAACCAAGGACTTAAATTGCAAATTAGTTTAAATTTCCCCGACCACATAAATATTGCTTTGCGTTTTGTCAGTTACGCGCAAAATAGCCCCAATCCTATTACCCAAAAACGACGTCGTGGTGAAGCAAATGGTGAGAATCGCCTTTGCCACATCATCGCCGCCGATTACTACAGTTCGTGTTCTCCGCCGTCGTTTCTCAGTTTTCGTCGCCGCGAATTCAAAACTCCCGGAAATTTCTCGCACTTACCACCACAGCTCCCTCGAAGTTATCGGCGGAGGAACCGATCGTTTCTTGCCGGCGTTAAAGGACTCGCTCGTCAAACCGTACAATGCGTTTCCTCTAACCGGGTTTAACCGCCACGTGGAGACAATCTACGCAGCTTTCTACCGCTCTGTTCCTTCCGTCAGACTCCGCCGCGAGTGTCTCCGTACTAAAGACGACGGCTCTGTTGCTTTAGATTGGGTAGCCGGCGATGATGGTTACCTTTCTCCTGAATCTCCGATTCTAATTTTGTTGGTAACACTCTCGAAATCGATTTGAATAAGCAAAGAGTAAGTGTGAATTGGGTGAAAAAAATCAAAACTTTTTTGAAAATAATTGTGTAGCCAGGTTTAACAGGAGGGAGCCAAGATTCGTATGTTAGACATATGTTGTTACGAGCTCGAAGTAAAAAATGGCGTTGTGTTGTGTTTAATAGCCGTGGTTGTGGAGATAGTCCTGTTACTACTCCTCAGGTTTGATCTCTAGATTCATAAGTTAGCTTCCTTTGATGACTGATGAGTCTCAGTTAGCTTCATTTTTGTTAGTATTGGGAAGTTGGTAGACTGAAGTGTTATGATACTGATAAATGCAGTTCTACTCGGCTTCGTTTTTAGGAGACATTGGTGAAGTGATTGCTCATGTTGGAGATAAATTCCCAAACGCTAATATGTATGCTGCAGGATGGTCTCTTGGAGGCAACATTCTTGTTAACTATTTGGGTCAGGTTAGGTTATAGTTAGCTTAAACTCATGAGTTTGGAATCCATGTATGTAGGTTTATAACTAAGTTCTTATCATATTGGTTTTGTTGATGTTGTTGCAGGAATCTCATAACTGTCCTCTCTCTGCTGCTGTTTCGTTGTGCAATCCTTTTGATTTGGTTATAGCAGATGAAGATTTCCATAAAGGTTTTAACAACGTTTATGACAAGGCCCTGTCGAGTTCTCTTCGTAGAATATTTAGCAAGTAAATTGTTCGTTTGCCTTGGCCATCTTTTCTTCTTGCCAGTTAGTTAGTTATTGTCACATATTAGTTCATCTCTCTCTGCAGACATTCTCTACTTTTTGAAGACATAGGTGGTGAATTTAACATTCCCTTGGCTGCAAATGCTGAGACGGTTAGGGACTTCGATGAAGGCATAACCCGGGGTTAGTTTCGTGACTATCGTCTACAGCCACGAATATCTTTTCCTTGATACTTTGATGAGATGAGGGCATACGCAGCTACAAATAATTTGTTTGCTTTTTTCATGTAACAGTGTCATTCGGTTTTAAATCAGTGGATGAGTACTATTCCAAGTCGAGCAGCTCCAAAGTTATACAACATGTCCGTATACCCTTGCTTTGCATTCAGGTGAATCCCTGAATTATGAGTGATGAACACATAAGCTTAGAATCTGCTTTTTTCTTCATATGNGGTAGACTGAAGTGTTATGATACTGATAAATGCAGTTCTACTCGGCTTCGTTTTTAGGAGACATTGGTGAAGTGATTGCTCATGTTGGAGATAAATTCCCAAACGCTAATATGTATGCTGCAGGATGGTCTCTTGGAGGCAACATTCTTGTTAACTATTTGGGTCAGGTTAGGTTATAGTTAGCTTAAACTCATGAGTTTGGAATCCATGTATGTAGGTTTATAACTAAGTTCTTATCATATTGGTTTTGTTGATGTTGTTGCAGGAATCTCATAACTGTCCTCTCTCTGCTGCTGTTTCGTTGTGCAATCCTTTTGATTTGGTTATAGCAGATGAAGATTTCCATAAAGGTTTTAACAACGTTTATGACAAGGCCCTGTCGAGTTCTCTTCGTAGAATATTTAGCAAGTAAATTGTTCGTTTGCCTTGGCCATCTTTTCTTCTTGCCAGTTAGTTAGTTATTGTCACATATTAGTTCATCTCTCTCTGCAGACATTCTCTACTTTTTGAAGACATAGGTGGTGAATTTAACATTCCCTTGGCTGCAAATGCTGAGACGGTTAGGGACTTCGATGAAGGCATAACCCGGGGTTAGTTTCGTGACTATCGTCTACAGCCACGAATATCTTTTCCTTGATACTTTGATGAGATGAGGGCATACGCAGCTACAAATAATTTGTTTGCTTTTTTCATGTAACAGTGTCATTCGGTTTTAAATCAGTGGATGAGTACTATTCCAAGTCGAGCAGCTCCAAAGTTATACAACATGTCCGTATACCCTTGCTTTGCATTCAGGTGAATCCCTGAATTATGAGTGATGAACACATAAGCTTAGAATCTGCTTTTTTCTTCATATGTTAATTTGGTTATATGATATGAAATGCAGGCAGCAAATGATCCGATCGCTCCTGAGAGAGGTATCCCTCGCGATGACATCAAGGTAAGAGATGAATGATCATTCATTCACGTGAAAATGATTGGAATGATTTTGGCTCTATCTAACAGCTAAAGGTGTCAGGCAAACCCAAACTGCATGTTGATTGTAACACCAAGAGGAGGGCACTTGGGATGGGTGGCAGGTGAAGAAGCTCCAAATGGGGCTCCTTGGACTGACCCAGTGGTTATGCAGTTTCTGCAATTTGTAGAGAGTCGTGAAACCATTAGCGGCGAGAGATCTTTCGAGGATGTTCAGCAGATTCAAGTCTAATTCTGTTTCTCCAGTTTATCACTTGGAGTGTTATGTTTCACTTGTACACTATTGTTGTGAACAATAATTATAAACATGCAAAGAATCATAGTACATAAGACTTCTTACCTCAAATCAAACTTCTATGGAATAAACAAGAGATTGATTTCCTCAATTCCGGCTGGTTATAAGTTTATACTCAAAAAAAAAATCTCCATTGTAGAATTCATACCACAAAACCATTGTAGCTGGTAACGGCCAATCCAACACCGTAAATTATAACAAGAATAAGGCACACATCGAAGCATTGTTATGGTAAAGATGGAGGTCTGATAGTTATAATTTGAAGCATTCGATGTGTGCCTTATTCTTATGATGCACATCATTTGAAGCATTCGATGTGTGCCTTAAAAGAAAGCATTTGGCTCACTGAATATCAAATTGTTATGGTAAAGATGGAGGTCTGATAGTTAACTAGCGCATAACAGATCTCCATCTTTACCATAACAATTTGATATTTCAGCTAAACTGGATAAAGATTGATTTAAGTTAACTAACGCATGCTTAGAATTTCGAGTCTTGGTTACCATTTGTTTAATCTGGTTGTCTCAATGAAAGTAACCGAGGCTTTTTTATTGAGTTTATAATGTCGTACCAGAGTAGTAGTTTGATGTTTCTAACAAAGCTTTGAACATCTTCAAGATCAAGATCATATATGTCTGTTGATTACATGTAGTTGATTCATTGGTTTACAGCTCCCAGGGGAAAAAACTCCAAAACGTGCTTAGCTTTCGAGCTTGGGGATAGAATTTGGTTACTGGTCACTTTTTTGTTCATAGAAACTGAGCACTAAATGAAAAGTAGCCTCGCAGTTTTAGAATTCTTCCAGAGAAAACAAAAAATTAATATACCAACATTTTTTTGGTTAATTCAGCTTTACCTTCGACTGGCTTCATTATTGTCAATGTTTCATGTGGGAAATTATTTATTAATTTCGTTGCAATAATAAGAAAATTATAGAAAGAAGTGGAACAACACATGGTATCAACTATCACGAGTCCTTATTTTTTTTTTTCGTGGGTCTAGCTTCCAGCAAATGCCATCAAATCTTCTTTGTCATATATTTCCATTTTTTTCATCATATGAAATGTAATATAAACAGAACTATAATTCCTTTTCCAGTATAGTATGATAGTATTCTCTTTTTTCCTGAACTTTTTTTAGTTTAGCTTCAAGTCTCTTAAGTAAAATGACACTTAGAACGTACCATTCGTATAACAATCTTAAAATGTTTTTTTTCTAACCTTAAGTTGTACTCCTATATGGTTTAAGCATATATAATTTCAGCAATGTATACATAAAATAAAATAAATGGCGTTAAGTAAACTAATACGAGTAAATTATAATTAATTATATCCACCTCGGCTCTCAGTACGTACTAGTACTACGTGCTACTAGTTTTGTTCAACCATAAAGGTAGTAGTCTAGGACTCTAGATCATAGGTATGACAATAAACTGATATAACTACCCAACTAACCCCCTAAATTTATGGAGCTCACAATCTAAATAAATAAATAATTAATATTTGTCCGACTATTTTATATTCTCTGATTAAATTAGATATATGTGTTTTTTGTTTTGTTTTAAGTTTTAACCTATATAGAGTCTTCGAAGAAGAAAAAAAAAACACAGCTAATGCCTATATGTTCCACTACTAATTAAATGATTTATTGGAATTAATCTCCTTATAACCAAAATTATAATCCAAATTCATGGGCATGTGCATTGATTATTGTAAAACACAAATCTCTCAAGAAAGTGATGGTTTGTTTTGTAAGCCATCCATCCATCATTAAAGAAAGAATCTCAAGATTTTTTTTTTAACAAAAGAAAGAAACTTGTCCCCACATAAACATAAACAACACAAAACACACAACCACTTTAACATTTCAAAAATTCTGATTAGTCTCTCATTTAATCATATACTAGTATTTAAAAATTTCAAAACAGCAATAACGATGTTATATAGAGAGAGAGATGGAGAAGATAGCGTGGCTGTCTGGTCACTGAGAAATAAATTAATGTTTTTATAGAATATTTTTGATCAACAAGAAAGGCCCACAAATACATGTAATCATCAAAATCATGCGAATGGAGAGAGAGAGAGAGAGAGAGAGAGAGAGAGAGAGAGAGATGAGAGAGAGATGAGAGGAGACAAAGGTAAAGTGAAGATAAAGGAATCGTAGAGGAGACAAAGCACAATTGATGCATCTCTTTCTCTTCCTTTCTTGCTCTTTTTATTGTTTTGGCTTTATTCACTACTCACTCTCTTCTTCTTCTTCTTCTTTATTTTTCAATAATCCAATGTCTCTTTTATGATATTTATGCTAAAGCTTGCTTCTTTTGATTCTTTGAAACACCATTATTACCTCTTCAATCATTCATTCTACTACACAGCTGTTTTTGATTCAATCTTTTTACAAATTTTAGGGTTTTCTTTTGTGTTTTTTTTTTCCCCCAAATTTCTATAATTGACTCTCACTTCTTCTCTCTGTATCTTAGCTTTCTGGGGTCAGTTCTTTAATGGTGTGTGAAAGGTGAAAGCTTTAAGCTTTTGTGTTTTATATCTCTATCTCTCTATCTGTGTGTGTATTAGCAATGGCTGAGATCAAGATTGCAAAAGTAGAACAAGGGCAAACGAAGATTAGGAGTGTTCCTGTAGCTGTAACTCCTGAAGGTTTCTGGTGTTGTCCTTCTCCTGTTGCGTTTCAAAAGACTCTCAAGTCTCACCACTCTCTCACCAAACACAACAAACAGTCTTCTCCTCCTCCTCCTCCTCAACTTCCTAAACCGGAGAAGAAACCGTCCTCAACCACCATTAGATCCGTCATCGCCTCCGATGAGATTCATCAGAATTCGGCTAATTCCGATACCGTTCATAGTATTGCTGTTCCTGCGACGGTTCAAGAGAGACCACAGAGGCAAAAGGTTGAGACTTTACCTAGGAAAGTTGCGATTGAGTTTGGTGAACCTGGAAGTAGTGATGCTAAAGTGATTTTAGTAGGGAAGCAAGGCTTTTGTGTGAAGCTTAGTGTTCATAAGAAAGTTTTGGTTGATCATAGTAGTTTCTTTGCTAAGAAACTAGCTGAGAAAGATTCTGTTTTTGCTTGTCTTGAGATTGAGAGCTGTGAAGATGCTGAGATTTACGTTGAGACCATTGGGCTTATGTATTGTAAAGATATGAAGCAACGCCTTATGAAACAGAATGTAAGCAGAGTTCTCCGTGTCCTCAAGGTATTGCAGCTTAATCCCTCTCTTAGATTTGGTAAGTTTAGAGCTTTAGGGGAATGTCTAAGGACTTAGTTTGTTATTGCAGGTTGCAGAGCTTCTTGGTTTTAGTTCATGTATTCAATCTTGTTTAGATTACTTAGAAGCTGTGCCGTGGGTTGGGGAAGAAGAAGAGGAGAAAGTTATCTCATCGATTCTAAGATTAAAAACTGAAGGAGTAGGTGTCACGCCTGTTCTGAAAAGAGTTGCTTGTAATGCTGTGGATCCACCAAAAGAGACGCTCTCTCGCATCATCGAGCTTGTTTTAAGAAGCAAAGAGGAGAAAAGTAGACGTGAGATGAAATCTATTGTCCTGAAGCTTCTCAGAGAACAGAATGGTGCCAATGTAGCTGATAACTTCAACGAAACAATCTATTCCTCGTGCCAAAACTGCTTAGACTCGGTTTTGTCTCTGTTTAGACAAGCTTGTGAAGGAGAAAAACCTGAGACTGATACTAAACAGATAGCGGTAGAAGCGGATAACCTCACTTGGCTGCTTGATGTATTAGTGGAAAGACAAGCTGCAGAGGAGTTCTCAGTCACATGGGGAAATCAGAAGGAGCTCGCTTTGTTACATGAGAAGCTTCCTTTAATGTCGCGTTACCATATAAGCCGTGTGACATCTCGGCTCTTCATAGGGATTGGGAGGGGAGAATTGTTGCCTGCAAAAGACACTCGGCTTTTGCTGTTGACCACATGGTTGCAACCTCTGTTCAATGACTATAACTGGCTTCAACATGGTTGTAGATCGTTTGATGGTAAGCTAGTTGAGGAAGGAATTGGTCGGACTATACTGACATTGCCGTTGAAAGATCAGCAGAGCATTTTGTTGTCGTGGCTCGGGAGTTTTCTAAACGGAGGAGATGGATGTCCGAATCTTCAGAGAGCTTTTGAGGTTTGGTGGAGACGATCTTTCATTAGACCTTACTCAGATCGTCAAGCTAATGGTTCGTGTCATACAGATTCGACTTCAAAAGAGTGACTATATATAAAAAAAAGATGAGTAATCTTTGTTAGATTGTACAGTACTGCGTAACGTAGCTATTGGTTTGCTGATCTTGGTTTCCACAGTTTGGTTTTGCTTCGTTTAGATCGTACCATGGAGAAGGCAATGTCTTTTAGTGGTCGATCTTTTTCTTGATGTTTTGTAATTTTCAGTTTTCATAATGATGTATGTACATTTCTGATTCGATTTTTATACAATTTTAAATGTTTTTTGTTTGAATTTTGAAGTTTGAAATAGAAACGATTGATGTATACCATAACTTGAGAAAGAAGAAGTAGTTTCTACATCGTTATCAAGAAAGAAAGATGAAAAAAACAAAAAACACCAAAACTAGTCTAAGCTGTAAACTTGCTTCTGATGTTGGAAACCAACTTGTTGATCTTGTAGGTAACAGATTGACAACGATCTGGTTTGCGTAGCTTGTAGCTCTCAAGATATATCCGACGACTTCGTTTGTATTTAATGGTTTCTTCAGAAGAGAAGCACAATGAGTGAGAAGAACCGGACCCTAGTTCCTTCGAACCTGCCGATATAGTTTTCGGGTTTTCTTCATCATCCCACGCAGTTGAGAAAACTAAGTTCGATAATGTTCTCTCCATTCTCTTATGTTCTATCTAAGTATTCTCAAATTTCAATGTAAGAAGAGATTATGGATCAATTCGTTATGTATGTAATTGATGTATATATATATATAGTTAGAGTCGGCTATTTTAATATATCTCTTAATATGAATAGGATTTGTAAATAATTATAAAGATATTTTCCTTTATTTTATCTTTCATCAAGGAAAAAGGATTTGTAAATACGTATATAATTTTACAAGAATCAAAAAAAGAAACAAGTTTCAATCTAAAAACTAGAACGTTGTTATCAATCTTTTTGGTTTAGAGATAATATGTGTGACTTTGTGGATCATTACCGAGTTCTAGGGTTACCTCGTTATGGAGAATATTGTGATGGTGTGAAGATCGGCAAGGAACAGATTCGAAAAGCGTATTTGTGTAAGGCATTGAAATTACATCCTGATAAAAATTCTGATGATCCTAACAACGCTCACGAGGAGTTTCGTAAGCTCAAGAATTCTTATGATATTCTCATAGATCCCAAATCTAAAGAACTGTTTGATAATCTTCTCAGGGCCAAGTTCGAGAGGCAAAAACATAAGACACAGTCTCGTGAAGATGAGGAATTTTGGAACAACATTCCGGAAGAAAAAGAAAAGGAACAACAACCTAAGAGAAGAACTCAAGGGGATCCCGAGTTTTGAAAGAAGGTTCTAGAAGAAGAAGATGAAGAAGAAGAAACACATCAACCATCTGCCTCGGATGAGTCTGATCATGAATTTTGGAACCATCTATTGTTGTTCTTAACGTTTAAGCTAGATTGATCACCTAGATTAAGATCTTAGGTTTAACTCATCGTGGTACCAAAAGTGTTGTTGAGTTGCTAGAAAAGAATTTAGGTGAGCAAGGTGACTCTAAGCTAACGGAAGTTGAAGTTAAGGCACCTTGTAAACTTATCAAACTTGAACTTGTTATTGCGTGCTTGGTTTGCTAAATCTAAACAGAGGTTTAGGGTTTAGTTAATTCGTTGCATAGATAGCTAACGCTGCGGAAGTAGGTTAGTTTTACAACAGTGATTTAGTTCTAGAACGGTGTCTAATGCAACCCCATCTAACCACTTAGGTCCGAGAATCGTATTCCCCATAAATTCCCTGTGCCCAATATTTACTTCATGGTCAAAACAGTTTATTTACTTTCCAATTTTGATAGTTACTTGAAACACAAACCTTCTCTTTTGCTTTAGCTAGATTCGATCTTAATAAGTTTCATAGTGCAATTCTTGGTATCTGTGGATTTGATCCTAAAGTTTACAACGATACCACTAGATCGTGGTGGAGTACACATTAGGTTTTAATTGACCTTTGATCAACACTCTGTACTCTACACTTTCTTGGACGAATACTGATATGCCAATTCCGGTTCATCTGTGGAAGCGCTTTACTAAACCGGAAAATTGTGAATTTCATTATTCTTTTTATACACTACAAAATATAGAGAAAAAAAAATATTTTTTATGTTGTTGTTGCGGTAATATATGTTTGGATACAAACTAATGTCCCACGCAACAAGATTAGAAAATAAGTTTCTAATACATATAAGTCAAGTCCAACTCCAATTACAATATGCGATTTTTTGGGAAGGAGCCTAATAAAAAATCTCTGAAGGCTGGACCACTTGGGTCCAAAACGGATAATATCATACTAAGATGAGAGTTGATTTTGGCTTGGAAAGCCCACCTATTGGTATCAGAGTCTAGGTCAAAAAGTGGACATGGAGATTGGGTGGTCGGCTCTGTATTCGATGTGGAAGATTCTCTCAAAAAGATGACATGATTAAGGGTGCCTCAAAAATACTTTAAGAATAAAAGGGTATAGGAGTTTAGGTACCTGAATTTCGCTGAAGGGGAGACTATAGGATCATGTACTTGGGTTTGGACGATGTAAACCGAATTTCAATTTAGTATTGTGAATGCAATTTTTTCAATTTTAAAATTCAAAACCAACATAACACAAAAATAAAATTGTGATTATTTCCGGTTCAGCTGGACTTCCCCTCCTCAAACTAAGCCGGTAAATAGTACAATTAATAAATAATAAATTTAAAAATAAATTTAAATAAAAAATTAATGTTTATATTGACTTTTATCGATGTTTTAATTTTTTTACATTAAATTTATTTGTGTTACCACATACTTTTAAAACATATATATTTAAAATTATATAAAATATTTATGTATTTATATTATATATATATTTTTATTAGATATTTGAAGACTGCGGGCTAACACGCCAATCTGCAAGCATAACCCACTAAAACCTATAATCCGTTTGGGCAAGGCCTGTAAAACCCACAGACATAATATTTTATGTCCATGCCCGCTTGACACCCAACTATATACCCTAAACCATACCGTGATGATCAAACTAGAGCCAAAGTGGTCTTTACCATAATTTTTATTGTACATATAGATTTTATTTTTGTTACACCAAAGGTCGATATACATATGTATATATTAATATTATTATTATTATGATTACTTTCATAGGTTTGACATTGATTATACATAGATTTTCTAGCAAATGCATTTACAACCTGTCGCAAATGCTAAGTCGCATGTCCAGTTACACCCAGGCGGACATGGCAGTTTTTGCGGATACACGGTCACTTGGTTCATCATATGCGAGATGGGTTTGGGCTGCAGCAGACTTCGACTCTCAACCATTCCATAATTAAGTACGTTTAAACCTAAGAATAAATTAATTGTTATTACAGTAAAAATATATTTTCAAATTTTCAAATATTGTTTATAGAATCGTTCAAATAAGTCTCATACTCAATCATATAGATTAAGAAATTACTTACATGTGAACATAGCAAGGAGATAAAGAAAAGTAAAAATATTCAAAAATTTATTCATTTTCACGGAAAACTTATGGTTACGAAAGAAAAGATGGAATGCAAAGAAAAATAACAATGTTGAATTTGATAATTATCACCCTTATGATATAATTTCTTATATATAGTTGTATTTTTAGTTCTAAGATATGTATATCTTTTTTGGTATGATATGATTTCTTATCTTATTATATAAAGCTTGGTTTCAAAGTTACTTATTAATAAAATTCTGACATTTGTCAATTGTATTAATAAGATGTTGACACATGTTAATTTTAGATTTACTAAAATATTATCTAAAAAATATAAAATTTCTAAACCTATCATAAAAAAGGAATGTTATACATAAATAACAAAAAAATTATTAATATACAAAAAAGTTAAACTAATTTCTAATTTATTTAAAAAATCTCTTTTTGTATTATAAGATTTTCTTAACAATTTTATGCAAAATTGTTGGTTAATTTCAAATTCTATTATTGTTTATAGTGTGCAGGCTTTTACATAATTAGCTGAATTCTTTTAGCATATAAAACTTGGTTTGCAAATTAGTCATTAATATGATAGTAACAAGTGTTAAGTTTATCGTCATCAATAAGTTTTTGACAAGTGTCAAAGAAATAAATAAAAATATTATTAACAAAGCTTGGTTTTTAAAATTAATCGTGAACGTGACATGTGTTACTTTATAGATTTAAGATATTAACTCAAAATAATTCGGCAATATGAGCATGATAGATCTAAGATTACCACACATGTAAAAATGAAATATTTATTTTTATCTTATGTGACATGATATGTGTTATGATTTAGTTAATATATTTACATTATTTATTTTAAATTTATATTGTAAAAAATAAATACTCATTTTATTTCAGTAAAAGATATGTAAGATGAGTATTTTTTTTTAATAATACTTTGAATTTCTTATGTTGTACTATATTTGATTGTTTATTTTAGTATCTATCGTATATCTTTAAATTATTTAAGATTTATATATCGTCGTGCTCATATTTTTTTTTTCTCAATTTCTTAACCTTTATTGGTTAGTCATCTTAAGTTGTTCATAGAGACATTTAATAGGTAGTGATTGTAGCACCCTCGTTTCAAAGAATATGGTGGTGCATGCAGAAAATTTTTAAAAATTCAATTTGACTAAAGTGCATTTATCTTTCTGGTCAACCATCATGAGAGAACTCCACATTTAACTTTGAATTTCTTATGTTGTACTATATTTGATTGTTTATTTTAGTATCTATCGTATATCTTTAAATTATTTAAGATTTATATATCATCGTGCTCATATTTTTTCTCTCAATTTCTTAACCTTTATTGGTTGGTCATCTTAAGGTGTTCATAGAGACATTTAGTAGGTAGTGATTGTAGCACCCTCGTTTCAAAGAATATGGTGGTGCATGCAGAAAAATTTTAAAAATTCGATTTGACTAAAGTGCATTTATCTTTCTGGTCAACCATCATGAGAGAACTCCACAGTTAATTTTGCTTGAGCTGTGAAAGTTTTATGATAGACTATATTTGAGGAAGTGATTGTTGGAATTATGCGAGTGAGAAAAAAACACGGCAAAAGATCATGTAATGATTTTTAAGATCTGTAAACAAGTCTTAAAGAGGACGTCCTCCCAAACATAGTGTACCGACTATCGAATAAAAGTAAGCTCATAGGCCTAGAAAGGACGTGGACCCCACTTAAGAGGTGGCGGTCGGAACTTTGCAGTGATAAAGAGCTTATTTTAATAATAAAGTATCTTTGAATGTAAACCTATTTTTTTAATAGTAAAATATATAGTAAAATTGGATGTTAATAACATGACGGTTTGATAGCATGTTTGCATGTCAAATAATTTGTGAAAAATTGTGAAATCATAATTTAGATGAGATTGTGAAATCACGTTTTGCGATAATAATGATGAATATATGGTGAAAGTTTTAGTTATTAATAATTTAGCTTTAAAGTGTTATTATTATTATTATAAGAAATTTAAAATTTACAAATATAAATTAGTGTATTAAAAGCAAAAAATGAATATATTTTTTTCCCCTAACAAAAAGTATGATATATATATATATATATTTACTTTCTAATAATAATTTATATCTATAACAAAATATTAATAATTTTTTTGTCAAATGTAAATTTATTGAATTATTTTAAAATCCGCACATTGAGCGGATCCTAATCTAGTGTATATATATGCCAATATGTTTAAATAACTAGGGGTATTTTCAAAAATAGAAACCTAAAAAAAAGTTATAAAAATTAATTTAACATATTGTAATTGTGTAAAAGAGGGTAAAAATAAATGTTCAAGAAAAATGCTATCTTTGAAAACAGTATCTCAAAAGTGCATTTCCAACAAATTCTCAAATAACTATGCACTACACTTTACTACAAGTCAAAGTAAATCTTTTGGTCAATATTTTTATTTTTCTAACAATTAACATATTTACAATTTAATAATCAAAATATTTATAAAATCATGACCAACTAATTTGATAGAAAGTGACTAATTGTGAAACATTAAAATGTAAATGTTTTGATGACTAATTATAAATATGGTAATTGTCTGAAATTATTTTTTTGATGAAAAGTTTTACTTTGAATTATAATAAATGTGTAATAATATGGTAATTGTAAATATGTTGAATGCATAATTATTTAGACCTAATGGCATATATACATTAGTAAATATTTATCAATTTGCCAACACATTTATTCACCACTACAAACTTGTGTAATGGTGAATATATATATAGAGAAGCATGTCTTACTCTTCCAAACAAAAAAACTAAAATCTATATCTTGTTTTCTCCAAAAAATGCTTTCAAAAGATGAAGTTGGTGGTTCTCATGTCGTTCTTGCTCCTTTTTCCATTGTGTTCCTCAAGTAATATTAGATTTTTTTAAATCATCTAATTAAATAATTTTACATTTTTAATATCAAAGATCTGTTATAATTATTATCGATTTCACACTTGTAATCTATTAATATGGTTGCTTATTGAATCCACCTTTTCTCTTTTAGGGCTTGAAGAGAGCCATGGAAATGGAGTTCTTCACACCGACCAATATTCAATAAATATGGTAATTAATAGTATTAACGAAAATGTATATTTTTCATAGATACTTATTTCTATATGATTAATAATCAATACTTTCTCTATTTTCAATCACTTCAAAATAAATATACAATATTATCAGTCACTTCAACATAGATATACATATGGTAATTATTGTGAAATTTTTCACCAAGCAAAAAAATAATATAGGTTGAAGAGAGTAATCCAAAATGATGGATTATTCGAAAACAAGCTCAAACCCAAGTCGTGATCAGACGATAAATGGATGGGGGCGTCCTGTGCGGTCGCCGCCACCGCAGATTAACGATAAGAATCATCAGATAGTAAACCTTTGGGGCCGTCCGGTGCGACCACCGCCACCGCAGATGAACGATAAGAATCATGAGACAATAAATCTTTGGGGTCGTCCGGTGCGACCACCGCCACCACAAATGAACTACAATTATTATCAACCAATAAACTGGAGTCGTCCTGTGAAACCACCCCCACCAAATATGAATTCTAAGAATCATCTGACAATAAACGGTTGGAGTCGTCCTGTGCAACCACCTCTACCGCAAATGAACTATAAGAATCACCAGACAATAAACCTCTGGGGTCGTCCTGTGCGACCACCACCACCACAGAGGAACTACAAAAATCATGATGATGAAATAAATATCTAAATATATGATAATTATATGATATGTATAACTGTCCAATTAATTAAATAAAATATTATAATAAACTTTGTCAATTGTTAAAAAAAAGATTTGCTAAAAATTTGTTTGAACCCTTTCCCCTTAATTATCATGATAATAATCATGTGACTCAACAAATTTGATGATGCAATGTTTTCCAATATGTTTATTTGTCTTTGAGTAATTGTTTTATTCTTTATTAAGATTTTTTTTTTGACAAACTTTCTTTATAAAAAAATTCAAAAGACAATCATCTATAATAACATTTTGAAGTGCATTTTAGAAAATAAATTTTGCTTGAGTAAAATATTACACAAAATGCCATCATATTTAAGAAAAAAAAATAACTCACGAAGGGTATATACGTAATATATATTATATATGATTTCTTATATACATGTTATTAAACAGCCTTACAACTAATTTTCTACTATCTCAACAACCAAACACAATTAATGTTCCATAATTAATAATACAAATGTTTAAAAGATTTTTCTTAATATTTAAAATTATAATTCTTCTATCATATTTGTTTGATTTTGTTTTAATTGCTATGAATCATCATGTAATACATAAAATTAATTAAAAAATTTGGCATCTAGATAAAAAGGTTTGATCCTTTATAATTTTGAAGTTTCTTTTGATGTTTTCGTCCTAGTTTATTTGCCTTGCTTGTATTTTCTTTACAGGAAATCGGCAGGAGGCAGAAAAATATTGGGTTAACTATCAACAATATAGTCTAAATTTTATATCAAAATTAAGCTTTTAAAAAATTTATATATTTATTTTTTAAAGATAAAACCGAATAGTATAAAACCTAGATTATAAATTCTAAACAGGTAAGACATGAACAAAAAAATAATAAAATCTAAATTTTTTAACTCAAACTCTTAAATAAAAATTAAATAGAAACTCATCTGATGGAAAAAAATCGTCTTTGATATAATCATTAAGCATCGTAGAGCAATGTATTTTATTGTTTTCATATGATATAATTGATATTAGCCTAATAGCTAGGTACACGATAACTCGTACTCAATGCTTTCCAAACCAAAACAAAATAAAGAAAGAAAAAGTGAAGAACATAATCAACATATGGCGAATGTCCAGCAGAGCCAAAGTCAGAATAAATTCTCCAACTTTCAATGGTATGTGTGTCTTTGCATCATTTCTATTAAAGTACAACATATATAGAATAACACTCCTTGTTTATTTATCTTAAGTCATTGAGATAAATCAAGCTTAAATATTCACCATTCATAAATTTAATTATTTCCATCACAACTAAATCTCAACCACAATTCAATAATTTCAGTTCAAACATAACCCCTATATTCAAACTAGCTCACACACATACACTCCATAAACATTGTTCGAGCATGTAGTAGGGTAATTATATAAAAAGGAAAAAATTAACTAAACTAAACCGTCATCATTTGACGAAACTCATGAAAGTCAAGAACGCCATTACCATCAATATCGTAAAATTTTATCATGGCTTCACACTCTCCGTACGTTCTTGATTCCCCTAACTTCACAAGCATCTTTTGCAAACCCTTTGGTGTTATGCATCCTGATCCTTTCTCCACCTCGAACATCTCGAACGCCGTCTTCAACTCTCCGCCACCGTCACCGTCAAGATCTCTTCTTGTCATCAACCCAACGAAGTCCTCAAACCCTAGAGAACCGTCTGCGTCGGTGTCGACTTCGTTTATCGCCTCTTGAGCTGCCTCGTGAGATATATACTCACCGACAGAGCCGAAGTAGTCTCGGAGCTCAAAGGCTGAGATCTTACCGTCCCCGTTGCTGTCAAAATGGCTGAAGACTCGACGGAGCTCTTTGTCCAAGGAGTCGTGACTCTTTGTGTTGTTGTTGTTGTTGTCATCGGTGTTGCTTCTTGGGGAGTTTAAGGTTGACGAAGAGTTGGATTTTGGTGACCCTCGTCGGTTTTGAAAACTTAGGTTTAACTTTAAGGTTTTAGTGGAAAACCATTTGAATGAATTGGAGGAAGGTTTCTCTTGTTGAGTTGCCATGTCGGATCTTTGAGATTTTATGATGTGGGGTGTTATTCTACTTAGTCTTTAACCCACCTCTATATATAACATGATAGACTCACTGACTCACCATGTTGATCAATTTTAAAATGCATATATAATAATATTAATACATTATCTAGGAAAGTCAATTTGGTTCTTGTGACGATCGTATCCGGATTTTTGGACAATTCATCTTCTATTATAATCTAATAATATATTTTATAGAATTAAGAGTCCTTTGATATATTCACTTTCGTTAATAGTTCAACTGGTAAAGACTTTTTCGTAAAATCTAGAACTCGCCGGTTTGAAAGACAACGTTTGAAAAAAGACCATATAAAATACTTTAATCTCTGACTTGAGGACATGTACGAGTCTAAGCCTGAAATTTCTTAGTAATTCAAAAAAAAAATTATATATATATATATATATATATTCACTCTCTAGCTAGGACATTTCATTCATTTCGGATTGAAAAATATAGCTTACTTCTCCAAAAAATATTCAATAGTTTGGATTTAAGGAGGATATGATATTTGAACTTGTTATGTCTGAACATTAGCTGGTGGGGGATTTAATCTTATTGTATTTTATATAATTGAAAGGTTATATTAAAAATTGAATTCCGGAAAACAAAAGAATGAAAGAGTTATATTAAAAAAATTAAATATAATAAGAAAGACATGCATATTTTGTCCGAAAATCCAAGGGAACAAAAACGAGGTCCATGTTTTGTCCTGAAGGGGAATTTCGAAGAAGGTGCTTATAAGATATGTGTTGATGGCGTAGGCTCAGAGATTAAATGATTAGATGGGTAAAAGACAAAAGCTTTCTGAAATTTCATCGCAACTTCCTTAGTGAATTATTAATTATATAATATGACCCATCTCTATAAATTTCGATTGACTCTTCTTGTTGCATTACATCTTAAGTAATCAATCATTAGCTTTTAGGTGCACTACACACACATTACTAATTTTGAGATTCACCAAAATAGTTTGATACAAAACAATTCACCATTTTATTCTGATGCAAAGCTATTCACCACTAATTTGATGTATTCTTATTTTAAACTTCTGATATCTTATAATCAGGTCCGGCCCGCCGCACATCCCTGTGACACAAATGTATTGGACCTCTAATTCTGTTTGAAATTTTTAGTAAAAAAGTTAGACCCAACTAAACATTTACATTGCAAATATAGGTCTCACTTTTCAAAAAAATTAAGATTTGGTCTAAATATTTTAATTTTTATCTATGTATTATTCCAAAAATAGGCCTCTATTTTATGAACTCTTAAGATTTTGCTTCAACTTTTAAAATTTACCTTATAAAATCCATTTAAAAAATGATAAAATCCATTAAAAAAATGTTTATGTATTGGGCCTCATTTTTTTTTGGACCCGCACTGCTTATAATACAACTAGATAGATATTCCTAGCAGAGAGCCGCACGAAAAAAGCTGTCTTCCTAATCAATATTGTTTTTTTTCCTCCTCACAAGTTCCACCACAAACAAATTTAGCCATTTGCTTGATGTAGTGTCTTTGTTATTATAGGTAATGAAAAGAGAGTATACCTAACTACAAGGTAGAAAACAACAAAACAAAAAATAATTGTTTACTTGTTAAGAAAAACGATTGGGATCAAAGCATTTAATTGATTTTGTATCTAATACAACATATAATAAAATCCAACATAACCTAAAATAATAATACACAAGTGACAACACCAAATGTTCATTAGGCCCAACATTATGGAGTCATAATATGGCCCATGTTAAGCTGTTACAAGCCTCGTTTCTCTCACGAGCTTCATCACCCCCCTAAACTATAGTCTTAAGCGAATTGGAATTTCGCATTATGATGTATGAATATGTTAGTCTGATAGCTTGCCTTATTATCGTTAGCACATTGTAATAAAAAAAAAACGCAAGCGCTTAATATCTTTTATGTTTCAAAGTTAGACAAATTGATTTGAAATTTTTTAGTTTATCATCAATTTTGGAGTGTCTAAGTAGAGTAAGGAAGGCATTCGTCATACAACGAATAGGCAAATTTTCTAAAGAAAAATTGATTTCTCTGACAAGGGATGGATACAGTTCATAGGCCTTTCTCGTATGTGGAAGCTTTGTACTTTAGAAAACGTGCGTTCTCTTGGTGGTTGGGAAAAAATAATCGTCGGTCCGATATTGACCAAAAAAATATAGTGCGAAATAATCTTCATCTGCCAAATTTTCTTGCGAGCCGATTTGGATCATGAGAGTTGGTTAGGCTGATCTTTGGCATTTTGTCCACCGGCCTAATTTGTCACTCATATATAATATGCAGACTTGACTTTTTAAAGCGTTATAGTAATGTAGATCTTTTTTTTTATAATGAAAAATCAATAACCTTCTCTTTAATCGCAAGTGAGCTCGATGGATCATGGAGAAAATGCTTACGGATTTTAGTTTTCTTTTTCATTTGGGGAATAAAAAGCTTTAAATAATGTCAAATTAACAGATAATTTGGAGTTTTTTCGGTAATATAAACAAAATGTTTGGTCTTTTAAGCATTTTTTGGTATGTTTCTTGTGTAAGTTGAGTATTAAAATATTACTTTTCGATATCTAATACTATAACTACAGTTCATGATATATTTAATCCTTGAGTTGACCTAGCGAAAGAATCTAAATTACATGCATGTTCATTGGTATACTACACTATATATTAATCCGTCGAGATCCAGACGGAATCCCCATTGGGTTGACTCACACGCATCATCTTTTATATTCGTGAATAATTTACATAAACATATATAATGTAGTTAGCATGTGCTTATTAATCATTTAACTATTTCTTAATAATCGCACATATATATGACATAGATTTATAGATTTAGGTATTTATATATACAATATGTTCATAACTCAAGTAGAAATCCTAGTATGTATGTAAACGAAAAGTATTTAAAGTCTACGTGATTTCTATTCACAGCGACCATATAAGTCTACGTGAGTTATGTTTACCCAAATTAGTCGATTCAAACCTAAGATTCCTTCATACATTATTGGGTTACAGAAATAGAACAGATATATAGACTAAGACTTGTAGTTTGCTTCTTTGTTTAATCAAGTAGTCGACAACGCGCTGACTTGTTGACTTTTGATGTGCAGTAATTAACAAGAAGACAACCTCGTAATACTTGGCCGGCGAGTTTATTTCATTTACGCAAGAAAAAAACAACCAAATTACTGGATATTGTTGTACTATATGAATATTAAGTACAATGATCAAATCAACTATATATTATGGTGTCATTGAATAGACAGCTCAAATTTGGAATCGACCGAAGAAACTGCAACCTCTATGACAATATCGTCATTACTCATTAGAATGATCAATATCTAGCCAAATCATATTGAACATTCGTACTAAAAGTTTTCTTCTGTATGACTTATATTTTTCATATATAAGTTAATTATATTAAGTATTACGTTATTAACTATCAAAATCTCAATTCATACGACAAAAAATATAATCTGATACATTGTGTGATGTCATTAAATTATCGAAGATGAATCCTTTACACCTTTAACTAATTATTTAAAGATTAAATCTCATAACGATCATCAATTTTGTTCGTTAAAATAAGCTTGTAACGCACAATACGACGTTACATTTAAAAGATTATTTTAAAAACCTTTGAGCACAACATCATTCTAACTTTGTTTTAATTATTCTTTTTGTTAACAAATTAAGTTAATGATGATGCTTCTAATTTTGTTAACATATGTTAAGTTGTTTATTCGAAATTTCGAATGTATAAGATATAGTCATGATGATAAGTCTAAGTTCTGATTAAGCTACGTATTATGTTAAATTTCCATACTAAAATTCAATGGAAGAAGGTAAACGTGAAGTCAACAGTAAAAACCAAAAAGCTTTATTTGAAAATTCATAAACAGAAACGCTCTAGTAACGTATATGTATTTGTTGTTACATCTTTTAGACTCGCCGTAGTACATTTATCGGTAGATAATATATTCACAATTATTATAACTTTATAGGTATCGAATTTATTATGCTAGAAGTAGGCAATGCGTTACGAGAGTAACTACCACCACCAAACTAATTTACAT
>NC_025690.1:14208881-14211524 GCF_000633955.1 Camelina sativa | reverse complement strand
CTCCTCCTAAACCGTGTTGGTTCCACCGGTGATCCACCGGAGCTATGTTTCCGGCGAAGACAAGTAAAAACGGTGGCAAAGAGCCTAACTCGTAGATTCTGATCCGCTTCTGTAGCTCCATCCACTCTATAATCTTCCTCGTGTAATCTCCTTCACGCCATTTCTTTAACTCTATGACCATCACTCCGGTGTTGAAGTAACAAGGCGGACGACGACGGTTGAGGGAGAGAGTTATGGATAGAGAAGGGTTCGACCAGAACGTTGGAGTAAAGTACGTTGTGAAGTTCGCGTTGCAATACTCAGGCGCAGCTAAAACAACATCGTTTGAGATATGAGCTGAGAAGAGCTTGGAGATGTCGTCAACGAGTATGAGATCTGAGTCGAGGTATACGACACGTGAGAGACACGTGGGGAGTATCTCGGCGAGGTAGTTTCTTGCGTAGTTTAACGGAGAGTCTAACGCGGAGCGTATGGAGGTTGAGATGAGGCCGGAGATGGCGGCTACGTCGTAAGGGTAAATCCGGAATTTCAAGTAAGGAAAAGAAGAAGCGACGTAGTTTTGGAGTCGGTGGGATTGTTTCGAAGTAACGAAGTGGAAAACAATGTTTTGAGGACAAGAAGAGTGTTGGAGAACGGAGAGAATCGCGGCCATTGAGCCACGGAGGTATGCCGCGTCTAAGGTCATTGCCACGTGGATGGCTTTGTCCGAACACACGAAGTCGTAGTCGTTTTCGATGGTGAGACACTCCGGGGAGTTAAAGAACTCTGGAGCTTCTTTGAACCTCTCGCCGCCGGCGAAAGAGACGGTGAAGACGGCGAGGAAGGTCAGATATAATAAAGAGCTGATCGAGTGCATGTTTTTGTGTTAGAGAAACGTTAGATGCAAATGTTGTATTTATTAGCTTTGAAAGAGAGAAAGAGAGAAAGAGAGAGAGAAGGAGACAAGACAAGGGAGAGAAGTTTCTTTACTCTTTAGGAAAAAAATTTGAGTGAGTTTGAAATGAAAAGTGGGTAACGAGAAAGTCAATGTTATTGAATGGGAAATTTGTCGGCGAGATATTATTCGTATATTTTAGGAAATTATTATTAGTTTTTTAGCCGAGAAAAGAAAAAAAGAATAAATTATTAAATGTTTGATTTGTTTCCTCGAGATTTCAGTTTTGGCGTGTTGTTCCCCTATGAAGGAAAAAATATATGTATTTATATGAGTTAAGGTTTCAGGGTAACTCAGCAAAATCTATCAAATGTTGTTTTTTGGACCGATTCAGTCTTTATTTACCACAATCATCATCATTAAACAGTATTAACTCCTCATTTGAATTCTCTCCGCGCCTTTATGTATAAGCCATGTAATACTATAGTTTCTATATGTATATTACCTAGTTTTGGTGGTTTTCGACGACCGAACCATAGGTCATGAGGCATTCAAAGTTTGACATAATATTTCACGATGTGCACATGGGTGATAAACTTTTTTTTTTTTTTTAAATATATATTGCCATTCATATTGTTGAGAAAAAAGTTCAAAACTTCTATACAAATATGTTTATGAATCTAAGGTTAAGTTGTAATTTGTCTTCTCAGTTAATATATACAATTATACATAAGTAGATAGAGAAGAATTAAGATCTCTATGTGTATCAGTGTATATATGCATATATGAGTGAGTGTGTGCACCTTGTTAGTAAAGTTGTTTTCTATGTTTGTACGTGACACATTTTGAGTGGTCGTATTAGCACTATCACACATTTAATATGGGATGTCTTACGTGTTACGTGTTAGAATCTTAATACTTCCTCGATTTCAATATATAGGATGTTTTAACTAAAGCACGCAAATTAAGAAGTCTTTACCTTTAACAAGTTTAACCAATCAGAAACAATACTGTATAATATAAAATATTAAACTAATCTAAAAGTTGCATAGAAACTTGAAAGCATTCTATATTATGAAACAAAAAACTTTTCTAAAACATCTTATATTAAAATGGAGGGAGTAAATTATAAAGCGACTCACTCTTTTTAGTTTTTACTTTTTATATTAACACTTTTTCAATCAAATCAAAACCCCTTTTCTCTCCCGTGAATTATTCAAATTGTTAACTTTACAAAACGTTTTTAGGGATGCAATTACGTTTTACATGCATAATCTTCTCTTCTCTTTTGTTTTACTTTTGCTAATTTAACATTGTCTCCGGCAAAGTAAATGAATATGTAAAACACACATACTAGCAAATAAGTAATACTGCTTTGGAATTTCAAAGCTACACCTTTAACAGAAACTTCTTAAGTTACAAAGCTAAGTTTTAGTATTTGTTTTTGTCTGAAAATTCGGAAGTTTAAGCGATGAACTGATTTTCCGGTCCGTTCGACCCGGGAATTAATTGGCGGGAGTTGAGAACACATGCTTAGGATTTGCCACGTATCATTGCATTGTAGGTCCAATTGAGTGCCACCTGACCTACCACGCATTATCACTAGGAGAGCTCTACCGAAACTAGGAGAAAATTAAATATCACTTTATTCAAAATAAACGATATCGTTCTAACAAAGAAATTGGATTTTGCTTTGTAAACTTGGTACTGATATGAGACACATAGGCAGTTATAGTTCAAATTTGTATTGAAATGGCAAATGTAATAAT
>NC_025690.1:14187420-14208382 GCF_000633955.1 Camelina sativa | reverse complement strand
TTTTTTACATTTGGTTTTATTTCCCCCCCCCCCCCCAAATGTGTAGACATCGATGGGAAAGTAACAAACCCGTTTGAAAATGGAAAATGATGTATGGACTACTCTAGTTGATTTGCAACTAACAAAACGAGCCGTGTTTTCGGTTAATTACGACGATGATTTTTTTTAATTCAAGTCCGTAATTAATTAATTGATCCCAAATGACGTTCGATGTGCCATGCATGTGGGTTTCACGTGGGGTTTCATTTGAATTACGTTGTCCTTCCTGGTGGAGAAAAATAATAAGTGTACATTAATTATTAATGGTGGTTAGAATAATTAACATAGTATATTTTGTTGATTGAACAAAAAAAAAAGTATATTTTGTTTAGAGTAATTAATAATGGTGAACATCGGTTTATAACCAAACATGATGCAAAGTTTTGTTCCGGTGGGCATTGTCATTGAGGAGATGCAAAACGTACGTGGTTGATCCTCCGTATTTGATGATCGAAGACCTTACCATTAGAAGAATCCGCCCAGACCGATCAATCAAGGTTTACAAGATTGTGCACTGCGACTGTCTGTTGTTGTGTGTCATGGACAACCAGCTTTTGGTTTTGAACCCGTTACTAAAAGAAACGAGATGGGTCAAATGCGGTAGCGACTTTCACGAATACGATGATGCTTACAGCCTTGGATATCTCAGCGGCTCAGCCATTGTGATTACATGATCATACTGTTTTGATGTGCTAGTAATTCAATAAACAAGCCTCCAAGAGTTGAAGTCGACCAACTCCCATCTAAGACATGGTAGGTTATAGATATGATCAGTTTTGATTGGTTTCTTAGAATACCGTTGTCGATGCTCTCTTTGAGAGGAACTCCTTATTGGATTGGTCTTCTTGATGACCATACAGCGTTCCTACAAAGCTTTGATTTTGCCAAAGAAAGGTTTCCAACCCATTGATCAGCTACGTACCATTCAGGTATGAAGAATTGAATCCTATTGCACTGGAGATATATAAAGGAGACCGGCTCTCAGTGTTGGAGCAATTTCACAAAACAAGGAATAAATATATTCAAGTTTACATATGGAATGTATATTAATTTTGTGAATTAGATAACTAGGTGAGAAGTCCCGGATAGATTTGATAATTAACATTTTATTAAGTTAACGAATTTTAAATTCATGTGCCTATTTTGTTTTGATTTTGGATTAGAGTTTAAATCTGTAATTAGATATTACATACATGATAAATTATCATCTAGCTAAGATATAGCCAAATAATAATATCATCTATCTAGTTCAAAAGAATACTATTGTTCGTTCGTGCGTGGTCTCTTTACCTTCGTTCTTAACACATCATCGATGAAAAATCATTATGCAATAGTGTATCAAGGGATAGTAGTCCATAGGTGGTATGAAAGAAATAAATATTTTTTATCATAACAAAATACGAATAATAATAATTATTATTACGAATTACGAATTGGACATAAGAATTCAAAAGAAATACATCATTAGGGAGAACAATATGAAAAAAGTAATTAGAATTCAAATCCTTGGAAGTCCTTCTTTCTCACAATGTAAATGTCTAGAAAGTGTCCTCTTTCTCTGTTTATAGCAGATATGACAAGTTCATTATCCTTGACAACAGAATAAACAGCCGGCAAAACTATATGACGTTCATATAATACCGGAAGTTCTGGTATATCCACGGTCATCAACCTGGTCCAAGACATGATACAATCTTTCACCCATATATTTATCTTCCTTGTTTTAGAACATTGGTGTCACAGTGAAAGCCGATCTCCCTTAGAAATATCTAGTGCAGTAAAATTATGCTCAACATACTTAAATCTTTCTTTGGAAAAATCAAAACTTTATATAAAAGCCGTATTGTCTTCTCGAAGACCAACCCAGTAAGGAGTTCCTCTCAAAGATACACTCGCCAGTGGTAGGGCATTTCCATCAGGAGTGTCTCTATAAATATCTAAACCAAAAAAAAATAATAAGCAAAGGAAAAGTAAGAAAGAGAAAAGATTTAAGGCCTTACACTAAACATCTGGAGACACAAGATGAGAAAAAATCAACACGTGTCTTTCTATTAGTAGCTCAATTATATTAAAAAAATAGAATATTATTGTAAAACAAATTTTTTTTTGTTTGGGTTTAAAGACATTTTAGTGGGTGTCACCGATGACAATGTTTAAGACCATCATTACTAAGAGATCTTTTCTCAAATACTCTTACTAAAAAATAATAAAAAAAAAAAGAGAAAAGAAAAAAAAGAAGAAAATCCACTTGGAAACCATTCTCAGACCAAAGAAGACATGCCTTATTTGTTCAGTGGATTAGAAATTAAAAAAAATAAATAAATAATAACAATTTCTAAAAAAATATATTTTCTTGTTTTTTGAAAACGTTCAGCCATTACTCAGAGTAATGATGCTCTAAGGAACCAATCAAAACTAATGTCTATAGTCTTCCACATATTAGAGGTGAATTCGTAGACTTCAACCGTGGCACGTCTACCTATGGAGTTACGAGGACATCGAAACCTTATGAGTTTGTAATCATAGATGCTTGATGAACGGCGTATGTATCCAAGGCCGTACGCTTCATCTGCCCCACTTTTTTGGACGAATGTTTCCGACGGAAAGGTTTTGGAGCAATATAGGTATATTGTCTTTAATGCCTAAAGAAGTAATCATACCAAAAAGAGTCCCAATCAGAAAATGATGTTCACCATAGTGCTTCACGAGGAAACTTTCCTCTACAAAGAGAGTGTTCCACTGCTTGCACACAGCTCTGAACCTTGCAAGAGATTTCATTGGAACTCTAGAGAGAATTTCCTCTTGCAAATCAGATGGAAGATTCAAGGGCTTCGAATTTTTTTTTTCTAATTGATAATAACTAAAACTGATGAACCCTTAAATAGAGACGACGACTTTGTGATGGGAGTCTTGACATTGACATTGACATTGCGTTTGCGGTTCAGCAGGTCAGCTTGTTTATGCATGATCCTAGGGAGTCTCATCTCAAAGCGCTTAAGCGTATTCTTCGCTATGTCAAAGGAAATATACGTCACGGCATTCATATTTATCGCTCTTCAGTCACTGATCTTGTTGCATATTCTAATGCTGATTGGGCAGGTTGTCCGTCTACTCGCCGCTCGACTTCCAGCTATTGTGCTTTTCTTGGAGATAATCTCATTTCCTGATCCTCCAAACGTCAACACACAGTCTATCGTTTGAGTGCTGAGGCCGAGTACCGCGGCGTTGCCAATTCCGTTTCCGAGGCCGCATGGCTCCGCACTCTTCTGTTGGAAATGCATATTCCATTGCATCACGCTACAATCGTTTACTGTGACAAGATTTCTGCCATCTATTTGTCCTCCNCTGGGTTCAGCATCAATGCACCAAACATGTGGAGATTGATATCCATTTTGTAAGAGAAAAGGTTGCTTTTGGTCAAGTGTGTGTTCTTCATGTCCCGTCGGCTCAGTAGTTTGCTGATGTCTTCACAAAAGGACTGCCCTCCTCCCAGTTCCTTGCTTTTAGACACAGCCTTAGCGTTCGCAAACCTCCCGCTTAGTATGAGGGCGAGTGTTAGATAAGATATACATAAATCTTTATAGATATGTATATATCTCTTTAGTATATATCTCCTTATGTTTAGATAGACTCGACTTTGTAGTATATATACACAACTAATCAATACAATGATCTCTACGGAGTTTTACCTTTCTATATCCACGTTCCAAATTTACAATACAACTATATTAATGACATAAAACACCCAAAATTCCTTGAAACTTCAATAGCAAACTAAAGAACTTGTAGAAGAAACGAAGATTGGAAGACAGAGGAAGGGAGAAGTGTCATTGTGGTCCGGTCTTGTGGTGTTGGAACCGCCAACCATGTAAACTGAAAGATTTTGAAATAGAAAACACTTCAATAACAAACTACAAACACTTGGATAACAGACTAAATAAAATTGAAGTTATGAATCTGTTTGATATAATTCAAGTTCTTTATCAAACTTGTTCCGGTTGTTAAAATATAAACAGAGAATTTGAGGAGACATAGATATTGATTGATTAAACAATGATGAACAAAATATACCAGACATCAGAGTTTGTAAATTGCAAGAAGAAGAGATATGTGATTGATGAAACCCTACAATCAGAACATGTAAGAACTTCAAAAAATTTACCCGGAAAAAGTTGGAGGAAACCGGAAATAGGAAAAGAAGAGATACTGAAGCCTTTGTATGAAATCATGTTGTCGAATAAGAGAAGCGCATAAGTGAAAAAGACTAAAGGAGTTTTACTACATGTTGTCGTCAAGAATGCTATGAAATCAATCAGAACATGTTGTCGTCAAGAATGCTGTGAAACTCAAGGCACCACTTGTCATCATCCTTTATTGATCTTTGATTTGATGAAATTTGAATAAATAAACCAGCAAGAAGAAAAAAGAGAGAAAACACATATGACGTAACGATAATGATGATGTTGTTGTTGTTTTCTTCTTTTGCTTTTGAAAAAACTATATGGCAACATGAACATTAAAACTAGCAAGTGTTCTCCTCCTCTCACTATGAGGTCTGAGCCAGAGCCGTGCCTCAGTAGAAACAAAAGAAACTTTGGCCTACGGCCTCTTTAAAAAAAAAAAAAATCGATGAGCTTTAGTTTTACTTAAGCCCTTAATGTTTACTACAACCTCAGAGTTTCTAATTATTAGGCTCACATAATAATATAGCCACGTTCGATTTAAAGAATAAGTCAATAGATTAATAAACTGAATAAATATTATAAAGTTATGGTAAACATTCTTTTTCTGCATGCAGTTTTCTAAATTGATCACTCGAAACAGAAGAATCCTCATCTCTCTCGCTCTCTCATTGAGTTGAGTGCTGTTACTATTTTTATACTTGAAGTCTACAGAAGCACCTGGTTAATGATTGATTTTGAAAGTTTGGCTAATGATTTTCTAGGGAAGAAAAAATTCAGTTTAGACTTTTTTTTTGTTTTTAAACTTTGTAGTTTCTTTTGTTATGATTTATATTTACCGTTCTTGACAATAATTTTTTTTATGAATCGGAACAAATTTTTTTACCGCCTCCAGGCCACAGTTTATGTCCGCACGGCTCTGGTCTGAGCAATGTCATAATTCTATAGAATCTTAAAAGAAACATAAACGCCGAAGTTAGTTCATTGATGACTTGATTCAAAACAACACGATTAGAATGCATAATTAACCATAAGAATCCTATGATGATAAGAAATTAAACGAACATGTAAGATCATCAAGAAAATAAGCTCTAGTTCCTAATTCTTCTTGTCTTGGTCTATCTCTCTCCTCCTCATATTCCAAAAACCCGACTCCGTGGCTTCGGAAGCTTCCTCCAATTCATTCCGGTGCTGCGCATAGCGTGAAATCTCCTACCATCCGACCGAACATCGAAGACAACTTCAACATAGAAACATGGAGACGAGCATAAACAAAATGGTTAAGAACAAAAGACGATAGGATCATGTATCAATTCGATTATTGGAACCATTATCATTCTCACAATCGAATCTCCGTTCTAATCAATTGATCCAAAATCTATTGTATTTTGTGTGTTCGAGATTGATGAACAGACGACGACCGATGATGAAGGAGAATGCTCCAATTTTTTTAATCATTTAAAAAAACAAATCCATCAAAATCACATCTCTAGTAGTGAGATTTTTTCATCCGTATTTTCAACTAAAAAAGGTATTGAAAATCACCCAAAATCAGTATCAAGAGGATTTTAAAAAGAATTGTTAACTTTTGAATAACAGTGAATTTGATAGGACTTTTTGAAATTATTAATTGAATAACATGCAATTGTGAATGATTTTGAATGATTTAGCAAAATTCCAAATTCAATAATATAGGATTTAAGAAGACATTTAGAAATCCCTAGTTGAATAACATGTGATTTTAATAAAAATCCAAAATCCTCTAAATCTCTAATTCAATACACCCCCTTAATATTTGTCCAACTAATTTTAAATAAAACTATACTAACATTATCCTAAATTAATCAAAAATTCAAAAACGAAAACTATTTGTTTATGTAAAGGTGATTAATTACAATTTTTTTTAGGTTTAATAAATGACAGTATAATTTATTTAATTATGGTATTATAGTAACTAATTGTATAATTTTCTTAATTCTTTTTCTTATAGAATTAGTAATTAAAAATTAGAATTATTATTATTTATATATACATATATGAACTATCATTTATATTTATTAAATTGTTTAAAATTTTAATTTCTTATAATTTACAAATATGTTAAAAGAAAGTTTTTGTATAACACATGACAAAAATTTTAATTGTTAAAATTGACATGTCGCAATCACATGAGTTACTAACTTTGAAAACTAATGTTTATAGAATAACATAATATTAAATAAGCTATCAAATCATTCATCGATTGAAAAACTTTAAAAAAAATACATTAATTTCTTATTTTTCTTATATTAGTTAATCACTAATTTTTTTCTTGTATAAATTTCTTTTTACTATATGATTATAATTAATAATAGTTTCAATTAAATTGCAAATATTTTCCTTATTAATTGCACATATTTTCCTATTGAAATTAATAATTTAATAGATAACTTTTCTTTTGGTTTTATATACTTTTCAAATAGGATTACAAGTACTAAACAAGATACGAATCCGGTTAAACGGTTAGTAGAACAAGAAAACATATGATAATGTATGGTCTTTAAGCATAACGATTCAAATTTTCATTCTTACAATTAATTACTTGGTTTGCATTAGAAAATCAATTGGATTACTATATATGTATATTTTTTCAGTGTGTAGACGTCGATGGGAAAGTAATGTGTGTGGACTACTCTAGTTGATTTGCAACTAATAAAACGAGCCGTGACATGCATGTGCGTGTCTCATTTGAATTGCGCTGTCTTAAAAGTTTGTCCTGATGGAAAAGATTAATTAAGAAGTACTGCTGCACATTAATAACCGAGGTATATTTTGACTAACTCGTAATTAAATGATAATTTAATGTACCTTCACGATCTTGTGTCCTCAGTGCGTAAAGATCCGTATTAGCAAGTCGAACAAACAAGAGTAGAGGTGTCCTCAAAGCCATCTTTTTAATTTTATACAGTATAAGTTATTATTTTATAGCTGTAGAATTTGTTTTTTTTTTTCAGAGCTGTACAATTTGTTTGTTTGTTTTTTTGGTCTTTTCAAAACGTGTAGTGGAAGTAAACGGAATATATATAAATCTGGCAGTGCTAGCTGTGTAATTCATTACTTTAGTCGTCTAATTAAATTTAATTTTCCCTATGAAAAAAAATTCCAAAACCAAAATTGATAAACGTAATTTTATGTTCTTGTTCAAAAGCAAAAAAAAGAAGGGGGACAAAGTGTTGAGATAAATCTATATATAATATCAATCCGAATAAATGTTACTAAAGATTATGTTTTTTCAATCGTACTTTTTGGATAATATTTCAAAAAAATCTATAGAAAATTTAAATTGTGAGTTTTATAAAAAGTTGCGATTGTTCAGTTTAACTGTTTTTCTGTAAAGTTGCAATTGTTCATTGTAGAGTTGTGTCTATTCGAATATTCACATCATTTGAAATATATATATATATATATATATATATATATATTTGTTTATTTGAACGGTTTTCATTTTTTTTCATGACACAAAATAATAAAAAATTTCAATCTCAATGGTTTTACAGTTCTCTAATTTATTCTCTAGCATTCATTCTTTTAAAAGTAAAGAAATTCCTCCAATTCTTGATTTAACAAAAGATTTTTAAAATGATGAATTTAATTTACAACTTTTAGTTAATTTTATATATAAAATTTAATGAAAATAACTATATATAAAAACAATACGAATAAATGCCTAAAAGTTGTGATTTTTCAACCGTACATTTTGGATAATTTTTCAAAAAAATCTGTAGAAAATTTAAATTGTTTGTTTTACAAAAAGTTGCGATTGTTCATTGTAATAGTTTTTTTTTTGAAAAATTGCAACTGTTCAATGTAGAGTTGTGCAACAACCCTNTTTTTTTTTTTTTTTTTTTTTTTTTTTTTTTTTTTTTATAATAATAATAATACTTTTTAGCGGTCCTATACCCACTAGCAACCTAACAACAATCATCAACGGCGGATAACCAAACAATTCCAATAACCAAATAAAATCCAACTGAAAAATAATCTAATAACCAATCGAGCAAAGAACAATTCCAACATCCTCCAATGTTCTATCAACTCAATCTAGCAACCTAACAATAGCTAGACCACAATCAATCAAGGCTTCTCCTCATCGCCTTGAATCCACGATCACACTTTGCCTTCACCTGCACACAAACACAAATTGAGATGCATGAGTATTTTATAAACACTCAGGAAGGCAATCCTCCTATCTATTGGGCTATAAACGCAAGAAATAGAGACATCTCTAACCATCAACCAACATTCAATAACCAAACAACAACAAACCAGGACTCTGCATCGACCAACACCAACTAGAGTTGCATCGACCGACACAAGCTTGCATCGATCGATACAAGGTTCACTTGCATCGACCGACACACACACTGCATCGACCGACGCATGCTCGACATTGCACGAAATCCCTAATTGCATCGACTGACGCCTCCACATGGCATCGACCGATGCTCCTGGGTCAATCCGTGCCGTCCTCGCATTGCATCAACCGACGCACAAAGTGCATCAACCGACGCACAAAGTGCATCAACCGACGCAAATGTCAAACACCGTTTCCCCCTAAAGCTTCTCGCCGGATCTCCATCCCTAAACCACCAAAACACACAAACCAAAGCCAAAAAAGCTTCCCAAAGCCTCTAGCGACCCAACAACGAACTAACAAGCCATAAAACACATAAACAAGCAGATCAGAGAAATCTCCAGCTTAGATAAGCCATGGTCATGCACTTACCTTTGCTAAAGAGGAATCTGACTCTAAAATGAAATATCTTCGCTCCTAGAAAACTCCTACAACGTTTCTAGTTTCAGATCTCCCAAGAACAACCACCAAACTCCAAGAATCTCACCATGAACGCTCAAGAACATTTCCTCTCTTCTTTTTCTCTCCAAATGGCTAAACCTCGGCCACAAAACGAAAAATATCTTTTATACACGTTTTCAGGGTTTTCCTAACCCAAAAACGCAATGTTTAACTTAAACTCGTCCGCCCAAAACCAAACATGCATCGACCGACACACCCTGTGCATCGACCGATGCACCTCCCAAACCAAGATTCCGGTTCGCGGATTATACAAGTTGTGTCTATTTGAATATTCATATCTTTTGAAATCTATATATATTTGTCTGTTTGAATTGTTTTTTTTTTTTGCCATGACACAAAATTATATAAAATTTAATTCTCAACGGTTTTTACAGCACTCTAAATTATTCTCTAGCATTCATTTTTTGAAACTAAAGAAATTTTTCCAATTCTTGATTTAACAAATGATTTTTGGAATGATGAATCTAATTTATAACTTTTAGTTAATTTTATATATACATATTTAATGAAAATAACTATATATAATAGCAATCCAAATAAATGCCACCAAAAGTTGTGTTTTTTTCAATCATATCTTTTGGATAATTTTCCAAAAAAATCTGTTGAAAAATTAAATTGTGTGTTTTACAAAAAGTTGTGATTTTTCATTGTACAACTTTTAGTTAATTATCTATATATATATATATTTAATGAAAATACCTATAGTTTTTTTCTAAGAGTTAAATGGATTATATAGTTACCTTTTGGATTTGACTTTTGAATATGGTAATAAAGATGTCTTCTATTTAAAAGTTGTTTATATGAGTTTGTAGGTATAATCAAGTGCACACACAACAATTGCGATTTTTCGTAGTGCATTTTGGTAAAAAAATTGTTTTTATTTGTTTTTTAAAATTCAAACGGTTGTATCTGTTCATTGTAGAGTTGTATCTATTCACTCTATTTTATTTATATTTTTCCATCATAACTTTTCGTTCTAATAAGTGTGTCTATTTAAATAGTCATGTTTTTTTTAACTCTCTTTATACTTGTCTCTTCATCACTAACTAACAAGTTCGTTGAAACAAATTTTCTATTTTGTGTTGAATCTAAATAATTGAATATTAATATATAATATTCAACGTTATTCTATAATCTAACTAAAATTTTAGAAATCAATACAATAAAACTTGAAGGTTTTTCACCAGAGCATGACACATCAGTATTTTGATGATTTCTAGAGTTGACACATCAGTTTCTTTTCCTTCCAATTAAAACATTTTATTAATACACTTCATCCTATATTTTTAACACCTCAACTTTTCTAATTAAAACAAAAACCAATTTTCTCACTAAATAAAATTATTTTTTCAGTAGTTTTTTGGACCCAACATGATGCTTAAGTAACCACACATAAATACACCTTTTTACACTAATTATTAGTGTTTCTACATAATAGTAAATTATTAGTAGTAATTTGATAACATATTTATAATAGGAAATCAAACTCAGTTAGAGAGAGAGGTGTGTGATGTTCTGTTATAAAATAGTCATATATATGCTTCCAAATCATAAGTATACTTTTGAAGTTCAAAAACAAATGTTTTATATTATGTTCTAAATTTTTCTCAAATCTTTCATTTAAAAAATAATAATATATATATATAGTTGGAATATGTGAATAGTTACGTAAAAAAATAGAAAGATGTAAACTTCGATCTTTTCAACTTATGAGGTGAACTTTTAAACCACTAACCAACACCATTAGTTAGTTAATTAGACATACCATAATTTCTTTTAGACGTTAGAATCACAGTTCTATAATTATCATGTTACGTTCACAAAACCTAAAAGAAACACAATCACAGTATTGGACCACAACACTGAACAAAACCTATTATAGAAAATTCTAAATTTTAACAACGGTGAGGATACTGATGAAATTATTGCTTTAATCAATACAATAAAAGTTGTATGTTTTTCACCAGAGCATGACACCTCAGCTTTTGTATTGAAGCATTGACTAACACATCAGTCAAAATGAATACCCAATTAAATAAAAACAATTAATACACATCAGCTTTTTTTACTCTTACGTGGACAAAACTAAAGAGAGAAACAACGCTCGATTTCTTCTTCTTCGATGTCGTTTATACTATCTTCTTCGGGATTTATTCAATTTTATTTATCTGATTAAGTGCGACTGAAGATCATTGATATCAAAAGTAATATTAATTGGACTGCATATCAATATTGAAGTATACTAAAATCATCTAAAATAAATACAAAACATTGTGTTCGATTGTAAAAATTAAATGATCTCCATCATTATAATCTCTTTTATATTTCCATCATTAGTAGTATCATATTTTACAAATGTTTTGTATGATAGTATCACATTAGTTTTAAAGCAAAAAATAGCCTAAAATTATGTACCAAAGCATCATGAATTCTATTCGTTCAAGAGGGTTTGTAGATGAGAAACAAATCAAGAACTAAGGGTTTGAAATCTCTAAACTTATTTCTTAAGGTAATAAAATTATTAATATATTCAAAAATTAAATTTATGAAATCAAAAGTTCAAGTATCCTAAGATAATGTAAATTATAATAACAAAAAACAAAATTACTATTAAAATTATCAAGAACTTATGAAACTTGATTTCCAACAACATATATTATATTATGAAATCGGGAAAAAAAAACAAAACACAAAAAATATAAATAAAATAAAATAAAAAATAATCTTCCGGCGTAGCGCAGATACTATTCTAGTGATTATAACAATAGAGAAATTTAATACAACTTAATATAGAATTTACAGCTGCGTCTAATTATTGTAACTTTTTGTAAAAAATGTATTTTAAAATTTAAAAAATATAATAAAAATCTGAATAAATGAGAACAACAGTTGCGACTTTTTGTAGTACTTTTTTGTAAAAAACTTGGTTTTTTTTATAACTCAAACAATTGTATTTGTTCATTGTAGAGTTGTATATTTTTACTATATTTTATTCATATTTTTTTTATCGCAACTTTTCATTCTAAGAGGTGTGTCTATTAAATAGTCATATCTTTTGAACTCTCTATATATTTGTCTCTTTATCAATAACTAACAAATCATTGTTTGTTGAAAACAAATTTTTCGTGTTATGTTAAATCTAAATAATTTGAATATTAATATCTAATATTCAATGTTATTCTATAATCTAAACAAAATTTTAGAAATGATTATAGTAATATAGAAATTTAATAAAACTTAATATAGAATTTCTAGTTGCGTCTATTTATCGTAAATTTTCGTTAAAACTATTTTAATATTTAAAATTAATTAAATTTTGTTTTTAAGAGTTGTGTATTTTAATTTTAATTTTTCGTTGATACAGTTTGAATATATTTTTAATTATAGTTATTTAATAGAAAATTATATTTACTCATTACAACCATTAGTTCAATATTCTCAGTTAAGTTCACTTTGTCATATTAATTTTTTTAATTGTAGCTCTTTACTATAATTTTTCAAAAAAATATCTTATATTTATAATATTTTAAACAATATGTTTTGCAAAGTTGCGTCTATTCTACATAAATTTTTTTGTTATAAGTTTTCATTTTGATGGTTGTGTTTTTAGTAAAGATGTATTCAAAATATTCTATTACATAAATAATTTCATAATATATAATTTTAAATTTTAATAATAATTTTTCTTCTTTCAAAAATACTTCCCTCGCAACATCGCTGATCACTGATTATGTAAACAACACATATTCCAAAATTGTTTCTCTGATTCTGTAGCAGCATAGAAAAATCTTTTGAATCTCTTGTAGTATACAACTGTTAATTAATGAGTTTTGAGCTTTTTATTTCCACATTGAAAGACACTACTACCATTGGCGATAAATACAAGTTGTAGCTATCATTGGCGATAAATACAAGTTATACAAGTAGACGGATTGGCCAGCCGCTTCACGAAAGTACTCTCCGGTTATTCATCCCGACAACACACGGCTCCACGAATTTGCTTCTCTGTTCTTGCCATAATCTTCATTTGTATTCATTTTTATTTTTTCTTCTAGTACAGACCTAATCGAGAGCTTGTTGTGAAATTTGTACCGGTGAGAGTGGCAAACCTTGCTCGGGTCTGCCCTTTTTGTTATATGCATATAATTTGATATATACACGTACAACAATTTTTCATTCACGGAACAGATAAAATATATTCATATTGTTCTCTCTTTTTAAATGTTTCTTGGCTACGTGTGTGTCATTCCAGAAAGACTTGGATTCTGTCGCCAGCAGAGTCTTTAAAATCTAACAAAAGTTTCCCTCCGACTTCATCGACTGCATTGTCCATCAATTGCTTCAAGTTCACGCCTCCTAAAGCTGCAAAATTTCAGGGTCTGTCAGTAACTACGCATAAGAAAACTGAAACAGAATAAATACTTGAGGTTTTGACTTACCTGGAACAATGTTGGTGACACCTTCCAAGAATCCAGCCTGGTCCAACCACAAGACAAGTTGTGCATCAGTTCAGATCAAAGTCGCACTTACCAGAATTTTGACGTCAGTTTGAAAATGGACTTACCGGAATTCTTACATCAAGTTTCTCAAACCCATCGCGTCCGATGATTTTGATCCGCAGAGATCGTGACCAGATCCTCGAAAAGGGGTTTCTTGGTTCATTATAAACCTCAGGTGTTATGACTTCAACAATCGGGTCCTCTCTCTGTTCTGGATCATCTTGAGCCTCCCGTTGATAACCATAGACGCTATTGCTGCTAGCTTCTTGAAAAGTAAAAACACAGATTTAGCTATTGATCTGATATTTCCCACCAAAGATGATACACAGGGCTGAAGATTTTCATGTCTCACCTCTATCTGATGAGAAGGTAGCGTACCGTCTCTCTTCCTCCTGGTATGTGTCAAAACCAAGAATCTCATCGATTTCTCCTAAAGACGCCATGCTTCCTGGCGGAGGAATTCGACCACCCTTAATTGCCAATAGAGCATCCTACAAAAGTTCCACATAGTTTTTATGTCTCTTTGCCAGCACGGTGAGATTACACACTACTATTGGCAGAAACAGAAAGATTTGTCACCTGCATTGCTTGAAGAGATACTCCAATCAATGAGAGTGGATATGCCACTAGCTTATACCCAATCTCTTCTAGCTCAAGCGGGTTTAGTATCGGAACCTTCCCTCCACTTTCTAGCATACTAGCCTACACAACAAATGTATCTTCATATCTACCGAGAGTATATGTATCAAGATAGAGAAAAGTAGTTTCCAAGTGAAGTTACCAATTTAGGAACTAGTGGATAGACATTGCAGAACGCTTTCATCTCTTCCCTAGAAACAAGAGAATCAATGGCGAGAACATCAGCTCCAGCATCTGTAAAAGCTCTTGCCCTAACCAACGATTCCTCTAAAGATATTGCTTCTCGGGAATCAGTTTGAGCTACAATCACAATGTCGGAATCACACTCTCTACGTGCATCAACCGCAGATTTAATACGCATCACAGCTTCCTCTCTAGAAACCACTCTTCTTCTCTCACTCACAGTATCGCCACTACAAACCTGATCATTGATGATAATTCCAGCAAAACCAGCTTTGATATATCCCTTAACGGTTCTCTTAACATTCATAGCATTACCGTATCCATTGCCACCGTCTCCAATCACCGGAATAGTAACAGATTGAGTAATTTGTTGACTTTGATCAAGCATTTCTCCGTAAGAGATAAGTCCTTTATCCGGCAAACCAAGCCTAGCCACTGAAATTGAGAACCCTATTGGCATAAACAGATATCAGCAAAAAAAAAAAAAAAAATCCTTTCTAATCTGATTCAGTGAAGCTGATAAAGCTTTGTAAAGTCTTGAACTTTAAGCAGAACACAACGGTAAAAGATCGAGTTCTACAATTACCAGAGGTGATACAGTAGGGAAATCCAGATTGCTCGATGAGTTTGGCACTAAGAGCATCGAAGCAACAAGGACCCTGAAGAACACCAGGGGATTGCATAATTTCCCTTAGCTTATTAGCCGGAGAAGATGGTGAATTCTCGTTTCCCGATGAATTGGAAACTGCGGTGGAGTTAACGGAGGCACGAAATCGTCTCGAGACAGAGATTGGTTTTGGAGATAATTCTCCGACGGAAGTGAAACACAAAGGTGTAAAAAGGTTAGAATCCGGAGGGAATAGGCTTGGTTTAGATTGTTTGTGAAGAATTCGAGGTGGAGAAGAGCTGCAAAAGCTTAGTGCCGCCATTAACGGATTTTGATCAAAATAACGAAATTGATTGATCAAAAAGGAGAGAAGAAGTTGGACAAAACCGAAACAGCTTTTAGGTGTGTAACAATAATCAGACCGAACCAGATTGAATCTCATATATATATATATATAAAAGACTAAACCATGTCACGTGAGTTTTTAGGGTTCACGTGATCATCTCCTATCTTCTTCAATTTCAATATCTTTCTGTACATCGGCCGACTTCTCCATCCTCTCTTCCTTTAAGCTCGCCGTGCATCATTGACTCGTAAGCATTTATATGATTTCCTGGGTTTCTTATTCTTATCTATATTTTAATTGCAGTTTGAGTATTCAAAATTTGAGCTTTATAGATTCTTAGTCTTTGGATTGTATTAAGTGAATTCGGGTGAAAAGTTCACATATTATTAGGCCGAGTGAATTAAGTAATGCACATCCAAAAACTAAGAAAGCTCAGTACTTGTTTCAATATCCTTTAGCTCCTAATTCTATGGAACATACAACTTCGTAGATGAATTTTTGCCGCAAGATTTGTACTTTCATTCCCTGTTTTGTTTCTATTGCTGTTTCTAGGTTTGAGAGATTGAACAATTCTAATTAAGTTCTTCTTCTTCTCTCTTGTTTAGTTGCGTAATTTTGCGTATCAGTAATCAGATACAGGGACTATCTGATTGCAATGGGTACAGAGACGGTTGTGCATGATCAGGCAAGATGGGCAATGGCAGCGATGGAACGAAGACTTGCTGTTGCAAAAGCTCAGCAACAACACAAGAATGAGAAAGACAAGAAGGGGACTTCCTATGTACAAGTCTCTTCGAAACAACCACTTCAAGCTGATTCACTACCTACTCCCTCAAAGACTTCAATTAAAAAAGGTTTGATGGTTCACTACAAACTCTTAATTTGGAGTTCAGTTACAAACTCATAAGCATGATTGTGATGGGATCATTTGTTTTTTTTTTTTTTNTTTTTTGTAGATCCAAAGGAGGATGATTATGTTGCATATACAAAATTGTCACATCCCGTTGATGAGAATTTGTTGGCAACCAATGTTAAGGTAAATTCAGATTCTTGATCAAACCACTGTCGTCTTCGTTACGATTTGAGATAAAGGTTGCTTATAGTGATTTTTCTTTGTAATTCAGTTTTCTAGTGCAAAGGGAACTATAGTCGACAAGGTTTTGCATAACCTCCTTCGAAGCGGTGACTCTGCTCAAAAGTACTTGCAAGGTACTAAAAGTGTGAAGCTGGACAACTGTATTCTCCTTGATAATTTTGTACAGTCGCGTCCTTCAGCCTCTGGTTCTAAAAAGGCATCACAGAAGGATTCAGAACGTTCTAAGACCCGTATGTCTATGAAGCGACTCAAGAAGTCTGGTGCTTTGCATATGCCTAAAGATCTCCAAAAGTGAGTTTCTAGTTTGCTGTCACAGAGATTTAACTGGCTCACCATGTGTATCTCGGACTATTATTTTGGTATTCTTAACAGACTTTAAATGTTTACTGGTTCACTTGTGTTTGGAGGTGCAGGTTTGATTTGTTTAAGCCAATGCATGGTATGTGGGAAAGTTACATGACACAACTCATCAAGGTGACCGGGTAAGCTACTTATCTGATTACCAAATACTAATTCATACTATGTGCTTGTTATACGAAACAAACCGAGGGGTCTGATATTAAGCTTGGTCATCATTGTTTACAATCTACCTTTTGCAGGAAGATTCAATTAGCCCTAACTCTTCTCTCAGCAGATCTTCATGGTGCTTTCATGTTTGGTAATCCTACATTCTTTCACAACTCTGTATCTGTTATACTAGGATTGATCTTTTGGCTCTCATTTTCATAATACAACTTCTTTGTACACTTAAGCACCACCGTAAAATTAGTCCATGATGTCAGTGAATTTATATATTTTCAAATTATACTTTGTTCCTCCTACTAATTCAGGAACCTGTATTACTTGTGACAGTTGCTGAGTGCAAGATGGCATCATTCATAGGTGTCCAAGGCATAATGGTGCGTGAGACATCCGAAACCTTTGGAATAATCGCAAGAGAAGACAAATTTCGAGGTATATATAAAAGCTTTTTCACCACTTATTTGTCAAAATGTTTTTCATCTTCCCAAGCCTAGCTCAGTTATTGTAATAAATCTGATACAGTTATACCTAAGAAGCGCTCTGTCTTCATCATCCAACTAGACTGCTGGAAAATTACATTACTTGGGGACAAGTTTACTTCAAGAGACAATATTGTTCGTTGATGCTACAATGAAGTTCTTGTCTTTTCTCTCATCCTCGTAATAGAAAGAGGCAACCAACCATTGATGACTAGAGAAGCATCCTAGTCTCACAAGATTTTGCTTTAGATCCTTATGTACCCTCCTATAAATATATTTCTTTAATCTTTAGATTTTTGTATGAATCCTCCTCTGTAAATATACTATTATTGTTAATACTACTTTTTATTATTAGAAAATGAGTGTCTGATACATCTGGGTGCCTCTAAGAAAGACAGGTAGAGTTGAAGATTCCAGGTCAGGAAACGAGATGAGTCTGTCTTCTTAACTTTAAGTACATGTAATAATACTTTCGCATCATTATCCTCTCTCTCTCTCAGTGGCTCTGAAATTATTGAAACCTAATTGCAATGAATCTATTGCAACAACAGTTACCAAAGCTCTGTCCTAAGTCCTAACCATCTAATCTTCCTTTTTACTCCAGTTTTATTTTTCTCTCTCTACTACATCCTCACCACTATCAGAACCATCACCATCTCTCCCCAAGACCCTCACCATCCTCCCCAGCTTCAAGTACCTTCCATTTCCATTACTCCTCCCTTCCAAAAACTTCAGAAACCCGATCACCACCACCATCATCATCATCATCACCTTACTTTCCACCATGTCCCAAAAACTTCACCAACTACTTGCCCTGCCACGATCCATCAACAGCACGAAAGTACAGCATTGAGAGACACTAAATGATGTTCTTAGAAGACTTTGTTGGATGAAGATTGCTGAAAGTTACCCGGTTGTCATATGGAGAAAGCCTTCTAATCATTTGCAGTGTAGACAAAGGCTACAAGCTCTTAAGTTTCCTGGATCATGATGCTGCATGGTGACCTTACTTTCTCCAAATCTTTACGTTTTCCTCTGCATCTTTAGAAGCTGAAGGTTGATTAAGTTGCATCTTTTGTGATAATAGGTACAAAGAGATGAAGCCGTGCATCACTCCTCTTGAAGATGTCAACGACACACACAAGACCGTTCTCAGAAACTGGCCGGCGAGACTAAACCACGCGCCTCAACGAATTAAAACCGGGTCGATACAGGGAACAACTATTGCCAGCTTCAAAGCTGACACTAACCTTTGGCAAAGAAGAGTTTTGTACTATGACACCAAGTTAAAGTTTCTCAGCAATGGGAAATACAGAAACATCATGGATATGAACGCTGGATTAGGCGGTTTCGCTGCAGCCTTGAACAAATATCCAATGTGGGTTATGAATGTGGTTCCATTTGATCTCAAACCAAATACACTCGGTGTTGTGTAAGATCGGGGTCTCATTGGAACTTACATGAACTGGTAAAACACTCAAAACATTCATATATCATCTAACTGGACCTTCTTATACTTCTTTTCGATTTTTTTCAGGTGTGAAGCTTTCTCTACATACCCTCGAACATATGATCTGATTCATGCCAATGGTGTATTCAGTTTGTACGTAGACAAGTAAGATCCGTCGGTCACTTGAAAACTCTGATATAAATAAAACCTCTATAAAAAATAAATAAATAAATTAATAAATATGATAAGACAATAGGATAATATTTTTGAAAATCTCCCATATTTTTTTTGAAATTCCTATGTAAAATATAATCCCAATAATACCGTAAATTAATTATCATGTAAATTGACATTTTATATATATATGTGCTGATATAATAGTGTATTCTTTAAAATTTTGATTTTTCTCCTAAAGCTCATATCTAGAAAACAACTGTTATGTTGTATTTTCAAACTATAATAATATAAAATACTTTATAACATTTCATAAAAGTAGCTAATTTTTTTTTAATTTTTTTTATAGATATACATCATTTTCATTTTAATTGTTTTATAGGCTATTAAAATACAATAATTGATAGTATTACTCATAATTTGAATTTATTTATGTCATGAATATAATTGAATTTGTTTATAGTATTTGTAATTTCTTGTCAATAATATTTTCTAAATATTAAAAATTGAGTTTCAAAACCATAAAATGTATAACATGTCTAAAATTGTCTCAATTCATAATTTTAAAAAAATTAAACAATTGTCTATAAACTAATAATAGTGTAAATTAATCATATTAATTTATCTCTATAAATTAAGAACATGTAATGGTCATAACATTATTAATTTATAGAAGTTTTACTGTACACATTTTGTAATCAAATGTATAATGATTCTTTTGTTGTTGTTTCTTATAGTAGATGTGACATTGTTGATATACTATCGGAGATGCAAAGGATTCTTAGACCAGAAGGTGCACTTATAATACAAGACCGTTTTGATGTTCTTATCAAAGTGAAGGCTATAATCGATCAAATGAGATGGAATGGAAGTATATATACAGACGAGAATAGTGGTTTTGATCATGGAACTATACTAATTGTAGACAATTCAGTTAAATAAAAACTCTTTTGGTATTATCATTACACTACTTAAAAATTTGTGAGATTTGTTAAATTTGGTTTAAATTGTACAATTTAAAAAGGTAATGAACATTTAGATGTTTTTACATTTTAATGGACATGGAGACAATTATATAATAAACTCATAACAATTTTAGATTTTATATTGTCCCCGCAAGAGTAGACAAAAGACTTGTGATGCAGTCCGTCTCTCTCCTACGGACACTACTAAGAAAGAGAGTACATTTATTAACAAGAGTCTGGTGACATTGGGGAATGTCATGAGAAAGCTGAGTGAAGACCACCCTAGATAAGTTTTTTATTTTATTTTATTTGATTTCCATATGCTTTTGATTTGATATTTTTTGATGAAATTAGGGGTTAGGTATACAAACTGTAAATTAAGTTTGNTAGACAAATGCTCTACTCGTTACAACTAAATGCTAGCTGATGAGTGAAACACGACGAACTTGACGGATTTGATCTAACTGGCTAACTGCTACGAGGTTTCAACCCTATATATGGATGACACTGATCGTGACCATTTAAAAATTGTGAATCCGTGGAGGTCATGNTGATATGAATTTATTTCAACAAGTTGCTATTCATTTTAGCATGTAATGTTGGGTCTGATTTAGACAAGGAACATATTTCCTAAGATAGAGAATATGTTTTCTAAGTGTGTATACCTAATAATCGTAGTATGAAACTCCAAATGTTGATGTAATTATAATGTATGCTTAGCGCATTTCTTACGTATATACAGTTATTTTAAAAGTTTTTGTTGTTGTTTTTTTGTTGGCGATTAATATATGTTATGAGTTTAGTAATGACTTCCAAATTTTGTATAGTACCTAATTAATATCCATATATGGTAAAAACGAGTCATAATAGTAAATTTACTAAGTGAATGTGTTCCAAGGATATATATATATATATATATATATATTA
>NC_025690.1:14182541-14184731 GCF_000633955.1 Camelina sativa | reverse complement strand
GACCATTTAAAAATTGTGAATCCGTGGAGGTCATGCAAAACTTCAGGCTTTTAATATTTGGGTTTTGTTTTCTACCACAATATCCCCTACCAAACACCAATTTTTCTATTTAACTTCTTCCTTTGTTTTTGTTAAATCTATTTATAGCTCTTATATACATCATTCACATAAAATCTCTTGCTATCATAAAAAAAAAGCCCGGTAAAACATGTGAGAAAAAAGGTAAAAGAGTGAAGAGAATAGCTCACACAATTTATATCATCGAATTACTTTTAAAGTCATTTTAAAGAATGAGATGGAATGGGACTATATATACAGACGAGAACAGTGGTTTTGATCATGGAACTATACTAATTGTAGACAGTTTTGTTAAATAAAAATTCTTTATTACTAAAAAATTTTGTGAGACTTGTTAATTTTGGTTTAAATTGTACCATTTAAAACGTTAAGAGGAACATTTAGATGTTACTATAAATTAATGGACCCAGAGATAACTTAAATAGTAAAGTCGTAACGACGTTATTGTGACGGTGGCGTTTAGTCGGCTGCTTTGTGAAGGAAGACTCAAAGGAGTCTTAACGGCGTCTGATCTACTCGTAAGCTTCTTCGTTCGTTCAGGAATTGTGAGGATGAAGAGTCGGATAAGTTGAACAGATTGCCTTGGACTGATGCATCATCGGTATGTTTCTCTTGTTTCTACTTTACGCATTCACTTCTTATTATGATTTCTAGTCTCAGTTATGTTGACATTGCAAACAAGGCTATTGTTCATTCATTAACATTGTCCTTCTATGTTTCCTAGTATAAGATAATAACTAATAAATAATATATAATGCACAATGTAAAAGATTTATATACACTGTATATATGTAATTATGTAGTACCCAAACAAAATGTAAAGACATAGTTTTTTTTTTCTTTTTCTAAAGACATAGTTAGTATGCACATAAGATATATGTACGGTATATCCACATAACGCATGCATGTACGCGTTCAAAATATTATATATATAGAATGCATATATACTAGACAATCTGTGAACAACACATAAAGTTGTAGACAATTGCAATCGTGTCTTCTTACATGTGAAGTGTGTATAGTGGGCGATGATAGATAATTAATGAAAACTTGTAAACCGATAGAAAAAAAAAAGAAAACAAAGAAAGTCTCGTCATATCACTCATTATTAGCTTAATCAAAAAGTTCGTACTAAAATGGTAGGTGATCCAAAGCCCAAAGGTTATAAAATCTTTCTTTGGAAAAATCATAACATTGTATACTTTTTTTGAAGACCAATCCAGTGAATTCTTCTCAAAGATACACTCGCCATTATTCTGATAGGCTACGGATAAATTAGGCCCAGGTGGAAGTATATGTTTTGTGAAAGATGGGGTTGTCAAAAATAGTTAAGAGCTGTTGTAGTTGTTAAAATATACGATCAATTTGTATACATGGCTCTAAACAATGACTATAAAAAAGCTTGAACTCATATTATAAACTAACAATAAAACACACAACAAAATACGAAGAACATATGAATTTAAAGGAAATACATTATCAGGGAGAACAATATGAAGAAAGCAACTAGAACATTCCAGGGGCAGGTATTAATTTTAAACAACGAGAAAGAGGAAATTTTCAAATGTTGGTGTGTGAAGATCGCGACGAGCATCACGGAAAATGGAACAATAGATAAGCGGAGTAACCAAAAGTAATAATAATTACAAAACTAACTTAGATCGTATTCTTTTCCGTTGGACTATCGGACTCTTGTTTTGTTTCGAAAACCCAGGAAGCCGAACTAGACTCGGGCGATACTTGCATGCAATAGAAACATAAAACCCCAAGTATGTTTCAATTTTCTGGAAGTCTTTCTTTCTCACAATGTAAATGTCTAGAAATCCTCTTTCACTGTTTATAGCAGATATGACAAGTTCATTATCCTTGACAACAAAATAAACTGCCGGCAAAACTATATGACGTTCATATAATACCGGAAGTTCTGGTATATCCACGGTCATCAACCTGGTCCAAGACATGATACAATCTTTCACCCATATGTTTATCTTCCTTGTTGTAGAACATTGGTGTAACAATGAAAGCCGATCTCCCTTAAAAATATCTAGTGCAATAAAATTATCCTCAACATACTTAAAAGGTAGATGATCCAAAGGTTCAAATCTTTCTTTG
>NC_025690.1:14170494-14182416 GCF_000633955.1 Camelina sativa | reverse complement strand
ACAAAACAAAATACGAAGAACATATGAATTTAAAGGAAATACATTATTAGGGAGAACAATATGAAGAAAGTAACTAGAACATTCCAGGGCAGGTATTAATTTTAAACAACGAGAAAGAGGAAATTTTCAAATGTTGGTGAGTGAAGATCGCGACGAGCATCACGTACGGAAAATGGAACAATAGATAAGCGGAGTAACCAAAAGTAATAATAATTACAAAACTACTTAGATCGTTTTCTTTCCATTGGCCTATCGGACTCGTGTTTTGTTTCGAAAACCCCGGAAGCCGAACTAGACTCGGGCGATACTTGCATGCAATAGAAACACAAAACCCCAAGTATGTTTCAATTTTCTGGAAGTCTTTCTTTCTCACAATGTAAATGTCTAGAAATCCTCTTTCACTGTTTATAGCAGATATGACAAGTTCATTATCCTTGACAACAAAATAAACTGCCGGCAAAACTATATGACGTTCATATAATACCGGAAGTTCTGGTATATCCACGGTCATCAACCTGGTCCAAGACATGATACAATCTTTCACCCATATGTTTATCTTCCTTGTTGTAGAACATTGGTGTAACAATGAAAGCCGATCTCCCTTAAAAATATCTAGTGCAATAAAATTATCCTCAACATACTTAAAAGGTAGATGATCCAAAGGTTCAAATCTTTCTTTGATAAAATCAAAACTTTGTATAAAAGCCGTATTGTCTTCTCGAAGACCAATCCAGTAAGGAGTTCCTCTCAAAGAGACACTCGCCAATGGTACTCTAAGGAACCAATCAAAACTAATGTCTATAGTCTTCCACATATTAGAGGTGAATTCGTAGACTTCAACCGTGGCACGTCTACCTTTGGAGTTACGAGGACATCGAAACCTTACGAGTTTGTAATCATAGATACTTGATGATCGGCGTATGTATCCAAGGCCGTACGCTTCATCTAGCTCAAAAAATTCGCTGCAGTCACATTCGATCCATCTTGAAAGTTTTAATAATGGGTTCCAAACTAAAATTTGGTTGCTCAATACATAATACAATACACCGTCGCAGTGACCTATCTTATACACTTTAATGTATTGTTGCAACTTTTTTGGACGAATGTTTCCGACGGAAAGGTTTTGGAGCAGTATAAGTGTATTGTCTTTAATGTTCAGAGAAGTAATCTCACCAAAACAAGTCCCAATTAGAAAATGATGTTCACCATAGTGCTTCGCGAGGAACCTGTCCTCTACAAAGAGAGTGTTCCACTGCTTGCACACAGCTCTGAACCTTGCAAGAGATTTCATTGGAACTCTAGAGAGAACTTCCTCTTGCAAATCAGATGGAAGATCTATTGGCATCGTCATATTTTTTTACTTGTAGTGAAATGATTTACGACTGAATGGTTTCTAATTGATGATAACTAAACCCGATACACCCTTAAATAGAGACGACTACTTTGTAATGGGCACTAATTTAATACTTTTTTTTATCTATTATTATCTATATATATTTTGTGTTTCATATGAGTGTGACATCTTGCGTAATGATAATGTGTCTACCTAATAAAGTGTTAAACATTTATTTTTCATAAACATTTATATATTTTTAATATATTACTTACTATAGTTGACCTGTCTTGATTATCAAATCCAAGCTTTTTAAAAAATGGTATTAATAAACATAATTACTTGAATAAAATTTATTGATTTACTAATTATAATATTTATTTTGATACGTTTCCATAATTAACCATAAAATATCTTTTACTCTTTATGCTTTTTCTTTTGGGACTTTTGTGACATTGAATTTTATCTTCAATATTTCTAGATCTAACTTAATTCTAAAATCTATAAATTAAATATTAATGTTAAATTTTATAAAATATAGCCAGAAATCACATAGTTAGATTCTTATGTAAATCTTGGATCCTCTAACAGATCGATATGTGTAAAAGTTGTAATAAATGAGATTGTGACATGTGTGTTAGTTAATGTCAAGTTATGTCAATAATTTTTTTTTTTTTTTTCACTACCAAAAAAAAATGTCAATAACTTTTTCAACTTTTTTTTTCTTCCCTGAACCACATAGAAAAGTTAATTAAAAAAACTTATTAACATAAATTAATTAAAACAGATATGCATATCTAATAAATTTTAACAAGCAACTCTAGAAAAAACTATACTCTCAATCTTTTCAACTGCTATTTTTAAAAATGGTAATGGTACTTGATGCAAATTTTTTATGGGCTTGATCGATAAATTTTTTTGTAAAGTTGAATCGAAGAGACCAAGTTTTGTATTGTGATTAGTGAAGTTGGCTCGATACTTTACTGATAGGCTTACTGACTTGTAGCATGGAGGGTTGGATGGTCACAAATCGATCCACTTTGAGAGGCCAGGATGGGAGTAATGTTTTACGAAATCTTTCCTCCAGTAATTCTATCTGTTGAATGGTTTAAGCTGGATGGTGCCCATACCTGACTGGCTTCCGAACATTTATCAGAAACTAGAAGCATATTCTCATCGACAGATAAGTCAAAGAACCTATTAGCTACAAATCTAATGCATCTTTCACCAGTGCTGAATATGATATTCCATGGAATTCTGTACTGAAAAAGAGGGATTCAAATCAGACATAGTTTAGAAGTTTAGATTGGTTGAATATAAGTATCTTTTTCGTTTTTTTGGGTATGTATGTATAATGTATTCACATGGCATACACTTCTCTTTTCCTTTCATTAATAAAAACAGTAACTAAGGCCTTGTTGAGTATGATCTTAATGCAAAAAGGACAACAACTATCTTTCTCATAAAGTTGTTAATATATGAGGTAAACACGCGTGAACCATTCAAACGGCAAACCTGGATTGTAATAAGGGTGCATGAAACTGAGTTACATAGTACTGTGTAATACATATGTAGCCTGAACGAATATTACATACCTGAAAGATACCAAATCCCTTACCTGACGAAAAAAGAAAACTGACAAAACACGAATCTCTTAATTACAATCTTCACTTACGTTATACAAAATAAAAATAAAAATTGTGCTTAATAAAATAATTAGTTTGTGACATAAAATTTTACTCTTTAAAAATGACAACAAGTGAACGAACCAATTCAATAAAGGATGTAGATGAAAGAGTGATGTACTTGAATCATGATGAATATGTTTTGGAAAAAAAAAAAAATCTTGATAAATAAAGAATATGATGGCACATTTTAGCAAATAAGTGCGGACTATGTTAACAATTTATATATATCTGGCAGGTTTGCTTTCACGCGTATATATAATACAATAATATTAGTGGTGAGAGAAATGGTTGATTATTGTATAATATAAACGAATAATATTATTGTATTATAGAAACGAATAATAATATTATTTTGTTTAGTTTAGTCAAACGAATTAGTATATATATTTTTTATTTGGGATTTGATTATTGTTATATCGTTGATCATTTTTGCTTTCACAGGCATTTCCGAAATGTTGTTTCAAGAAACACCGTACCGAATTTGTGTACCTTCGATTATTAATTAGAAAAGAGGTTAGAGAACGTGTTACGTGGTAGCTATTTCCGTAGTATGATCATATTCTTACTAGATAGTGAGCCTCCGCAATTTCGCAGGGAACTCATTTTAATAAAATAGTTATTATAAAGTTTCTTTATTTTATTTATCTTTATTAGGTTATTTAATAATAAACTCAAAAAATAAAAAAATTTGAAACTTTCTTCAAATATTTATTGAAAAATATTCTTAAAACTAACTTTACCTTCACATGTAATGAAATAAATAACTAAAACTATAGATATATGATTAAAAACTCTTTAAGATTAAATACATAATGATTAATACTATAAACATATGATAGGTAATTGCATTTTTAAAATAAAATTTGATGTACTCAAATCCACATATCTAAATAAAAAAGAACATAAAGAAGAGTTGTAATGAAAATATGACGTTTTATAAAAAAAATGTTGGACGGTTATAAATATAAACAATCATAATAGAAATATACGATAAAAACAAACCAAAAGTTTCAGTTGTTCGACAAATAACTTTAATTTAACTAAATGATAACAAACATTTATTTAATTATATTTTAGTATCATATACACAACCATAAATATCAAATTTTCCAAAAATTGCAACAGTTCAAAATAGAAATAGAAAGTATTAATGGTTCATCAAATAAATTAAATTTTCTGTGGTTTAATTAAAAGGTTGTAATAATTTATTTAAATTTAATTTTCTAATTAAAATCTAATAAATAATAATTTATGAAGATTTTATCCGAGTGATGTGATCTTAAATATTAAATATAGCAAATGTTGCAATGATTCAATTAAATAGGTTAGAATAATTTAGTTTAATATATTTTAATAAATAAAAATTCATAATTTATGAAGAATTAAACTCAGATTCTGAATATAATTAAAAATTATTTCTTCTGTCTCTAACAGATTGATGTTTTAATATTTTTTCTTGTTCCTAAAAAATTGATGTTGTACATTAAAAACCTAAAATAGTTTTTTTTACTATATAATTTTCTCCACATGGCATGTTATCTGAGGTTTATATTTTTTCTTTCTACCAAAAAGTAATTATAAATTAATTTATAGATAAAACTTTAACTTTTTCTTAATATATGTGAAATGGTCAAAACATCAATCTATTAGAGACAGTGGGAGTACAACGATTCATAAAATAAATCAAAATTACAAAATTTCTCACAGTGATGAGAAGTCATTTTTACATCATTGTTAAAAATATGTATGTTGATAAATAATTTATAGAGTAGAGAATGACGTTGAAAGTTGAATTTCAAATTATTGTGATTCATCATATTATGAAGAGATTCAATTTTTTAAAGAGATGCAACCGTAGAAGTTTCTATCAAAAAATATATACATAAAATATTTGATGAAAATGTATAACACAAAGATGCAACTGTTATTCACATTTATTCAGATTTATGAAAAAATCTGTGTTGAATAGAAAGTTTAAAAATTTTGTAAAGGAAAAACAAATATATAAATTTTTAAAGATGTGTATGTTTAAATTGAAAAGAAATTTTGAAAATTTCACAAAAGAAGAACATATGTATATATTTTTAAAGGTTTCTAAAAAAAACCAAATATATGGATTTCAAAAGATGTGAACATTTGAATAGACACAACTATTTGTAAGAGACACAACTTTACATTCAATAGACACAATTTTTTAGAAAGACGCAACCGTAGAAGTTTCTATCTAAAAATATTTTATGAAAATGTGTAACAAAAAGAAGCAACTGTTCTTCGTATCTATTCAGATTTATGAAAAATCTTTGTTGAATATGAAGTTTGAAAATTTTGTAAAAGAAAAACAAATATATAAATTTTCTAAAGATGTGTACCTTTGAATTGAAAAGAAAGTTTGAAAATTTCACAAAAAAAAGAACCTGTATATAGATTTTTTAAGATTTCTCAAAAAAGAAAAAAAATATAGGTTTCTAAAGATGTGAATATTTGAATAGAAACAACTGTTTGCAAGAGACACAACTTTACATTCAACAGACGCAATTTTTTAAAGAGAAGCAATTGTAAAAGTTTCTGTCTAAAAAGAAAAATATATATATATATATATATATATATATATAATATTTTATAAAAATGTATAACGAAGAAATGCAACTGTTTTTCGCAATTTATTTAGATTTATGAATTTTTTTGTTGAATAGGAAGTTTGAAAATTTTGTAAAAGAGAAACAAATATATAAATTTTAAAGATGTACCTTTGAATTGAAAAAAAAAGTATGAAATTTTCACAAAAGAAGAACATATATATAGATTTCTAAAGATGTGAATATTTGAATAGACACAACTGTTTGTAAAAGACACAATTTTAGATTCAACATATGTAATTTTTAAAGAAATGCAACCATATAATTTTTTTATCAAAAAATAAATAAATAAAATATTTTATAAAAAGGTATAACGAAAAGATACAACTGTTCTTCGCATTTATTCATATTGCTATTATTATATAGATTATTTTTTAAAAAATGTTATGGTTTATTTTCTTCTTCTTTTTATTCAACTGGTTAATGTTTATATATTTTTTTCACGTTTGCACATGGTTTAGAAAATGGTTGCGGTGATTGCACATGGATGGAGCTCATCATTAAAAACATAAAATTTTGAAAACAAAAACGAAAGAACTGGTAAACATAATAACAATGAATTTCAAAAATACATTAATAAAGAGCTGACGGAATTGATCAAGCCACCACTGACTTTTTAAAAAATTTAATTTTAAAAACATAATAACTCTCTCTTTTAGTTTAGTCGTTCGTCTTCCCCGTTCTAATAGCCAGTCCTCTTACTTTATAACACACCACACTATTTTACCTCTTCCTCATATCTCTCTGCATCTATCTTTTTACATTATCTATCTCCATGGGATCAAACTCAGTGGCCGCTCTCTTCCTCTTCCTAGCGGCAGTCCCTTCCATCTTGGCCGTGACATTCCAGGTCGGAGATACTGCTGGTTGGAATAGTGGTGTTGATTACACGACGTGGGCTAGTGGAAAGACTTTCAGAGTCGGTGACACTCTAGGTAGCTAAAACGTTTATCTGGTTACTTGTTTTACAAGAAAAACCTTTGTTTTTTACCTAGCAAATCTAGGTCTATAAATCTTGGTGCAGATCACTTATGTTGCAAGAAACCCATTTCTTGGACTAATAGCAATTAACAAGCTACTGATTTTCTCTTGTACAGAGTTCCAATATGATCCGTCACACTCGGTTTCAGTGGTGGATAAAGCTGGATTCGATAGTTGTGACAGCAGCGGAGAAACACAGAGCTTTTCTGGGGGAGACACTAAGATCGATCTTACAACAGTTGGAACTATGCACTTCTTTTGCCCTAGTCCTGGTCACTGCCTCGGTGGCATGAAACTCGCTGTTCCCGTCCTCCCCACCGCTTCATCTCCGGCAACACCTTCTCCACCGTCTTCGTCTACTCCTTCTCCATCATTTTCCCCTCGCTCTCCGCGTAAACCTAAAATACCGCCTCCAACAGCTTCTCCCCCGGCCAACGGTACGCCAGATTTAGAATCTTTGACTCCTTCACCGTCTCCGTCAACGCCTTCTTTGTCTCCATCGACACCTTCACCCTCTCCATCGCTGCCAAATGCAGCTTCTAAGGGAGTCATTAGCTATGGAGTGATTGGGATGACGATGGTGTTGATGTTCGGTGTTATGAGCTAATATTGGAGACTGAGCTTTTTTTCTCTCGATCTTTTTTTGGTCATGGTCATTGGAATTACTACAACACAACCTCATCTCTTGTTTTTACTAAATTAATTTTCTTTTGATTAAAGTTTTCCTTGTCGTACATAGCGCAGTATTATCATTATTATCTTCTTTTACATTATTGTCGAATATATTATAAATCATATTCCATTTTCATGTATTAATGACATTATAATACTGTAGCTATAACAAAACACACAACAACAAAATTAACAAAAAAAAAAGGAAATACCGAAAAATATGAATATTCCCTTTCTTCCGCTATAATTTTTTTAACAGAACCTTGACCAGGTTTAAATAATTAGCTCTTCAGTTTTCCGGAAAAAAATAGGGGTTTCCGTGATTGTCTTCAAACCGAAACCACGATTCAAGTTATGGACTTTGAGGAGCTAGGCAGAAACTATCCGGGGATGTGGCGGGTTTCACCACGTCCGGACCGACTCTGCATATACAGAGTACCGAGCATGCTCCGTGATTTAAACCCCGGTGCATATACTCCACACATGGTTCTCATTGGGACATTGCACCATTCTCTGAAATATCAGTCTCTCAAGTCCCTCAAAGATATGTCTGGCTCAATATCTCCCAAGTATCTCAATACAGAACTAGTTAAAAGAGAAGTACTTGACAGAATTCACAGACAAACTTCACTCTCTAGGGATGAAGCTTGATGGTTTACAAAACATAATAGAAGAAGACGAGGGTCTCATTAGAGAATGCTACTTTGAGTGCACAACTTGGATCAAGTCAGAAGACTTTATAGATATGGTGCTAAAGGATTCTGTTTTCATACTCATGTAGTCATGTTTCTTTGGATGATGTTAACCAGAAGAAGTCTAGGACCAATGCTGAAATCTGGGGATTCTTTTGTCGATTTCCTTTGTCTTGAAATTAACCACTATCAAGAGAGATCTACTTTTGCTGGAGAACCTACTCCCCTTCTTCATTCTAGATAAGCTTTTCGCTCCCATCGTCCCAAGACTCTTCCCTAACGATATACTTCATGGTCCACTTATGCTTCTTTATTTCAATTTCCAAAAGTCGGTTACATACCACCCAAACTACTTGCATATCACGGATTTTTTGAGAAGTACCCTCGTGGTAACAGTTCCCAAACATAGTCAAGGAAATCAACGAGGTATATCATAAGATAAAATACCATGCACTCAAGCTTAGCTTGTTCAACATATATGTACCACCATATACAGAACTAAGTCGTGCAAAGGCCTATACAAGGAGAAGAGATAGAGAGAAGTCACGGAAAAAAACAAAATCAAGAGATAATCATTTAAAAACTTCAAAAAAAAGTCAAGCAACCAATGCAAAGATCGGAATGACAGAAAAACCTAGGGTCCTCCCAACCCATATATAGAGAAGATAAATATATTAATAGTATGCGGTCCTTGAGAGTAGGAAAAAAAAAAAAAAAACAACAAGCATGAATAAAAGGAACAAAACACTAGTTGAATCGTTTTTTCCTCCACCGTATCCGAGTTGTGTCTTGCTTGGAAAATCCATGAGGATGAACTAAACTGGGAACGTAGACGCACGTATTTCCGGCAGTTGTGTCATAAACTGTTTGGAACTCGTTGTCTTTAACTCTGAAAATGTTAATATATCTGGCCACCTCGAAATAACAAGACGTGACGAGTGTATCGTCTGTATCAATAAAAAAATTCAGGCAGAAGCGACTACGATGAGGTTCATATAGCAGAGGCAAATGTGGTATATCAACGACCATCAGTATGGTCCAAGGCGTGATCAAATGCCTCACCCATATGCATATCTTCCTTGTTTGATGACATTGCTCTAACAAGGAAAGCCGATTTTCTCGAAAAATCTCTAGCGCGAGAGGATTAACACTCATCAAACCTAAAAGGAAGGTGTCCCAAGGGTTGAAATCTTTCTTTGGAAAAATCAAAGCATTGTATGAAAGCTGTAGAGTCTTCTCGAAGACCAATCCAATAAGAATTCCCTCCAAGAGACACACCCGAGAGTGGTACTCTAAGGTGCCAATCAAAACTGATATGATTAGTTATAACCTTCCACCTATTAGATAAGAATTCGTATACCTCAATCCTTGGAGGTCGATCTCTAGAATTATGAGGACATCGAAACCTTACGATTTTGTAGTTGTGTTGGGTTGGTGATTGGCGGATGAAACCAATACCGTAGGCATCGTCAAACCTATGAAAGTCGCTGCTGCATTTGACCCATCGTGTCACTTTCAGAAATGGATTCCATACCAAAAGCTGGTTCTCCATGACGCACAACAATAGACCAGTGCAGTGAACAATCTTGTACACTCTGACCCTATTGCCAAACTCGTGAACCATTAATCTTTTATTTATAAGGGTAAGGTTTTGGACTGTTAGAGACGGACTGGCCACCGAATTTATCCTATTACGAGCACCTTTGATTATAATCTGATCTTCGCCACATCCGCTATAGTTGTGCATACGAGACGAGTGCTGCTCGAGAAAGGTCTCTTCTACAAGTTGCGTGTTCCACTGCTTGCAGCCACATCTGAATCTTGCAAGAGATTTGTCCGGAACTCTAGACAAGATCTCATCTTCCAAATCGCGTGGAAGCGTCACCTCCATCGTGTAATCTGATAGTCAAGAGTTGGAATATACCATTCTCAGATAAACAGAGCAATTTCGAAGAATTAAGAGTTTAAGAACCAACCTCCTCAAACTCGATTTCCTGACTTAGATCACATGCACAGCTTGTCTCTCCCTTCCCATCTACGGCTGCTATCCATATGATTAGGGTTTTAACTCTTTTTAACTCTGACAACTTCGAAAACAAAATAAAATGCTCATTCGGCTCATTAATATGACACCATTATTTTATGGAATCTATATTCTATAACAAACAACATTCCCTAAATTTTCGGGTGCTACAACAACCTAATGATATATTTTTGTAAAAAATATAGTGGTTCTCTTTACGTACTTATGAGCTCTTCGTTTGCTTGAATTAACAAAGAATACCAATTAACGTTTGTGTTTGTTAATGCAAGTAAACGAAGGATTAAAAAACCGGATTAGATAAAATTTAACACTTCATATATAACAAGAAAGAAGATATCATTAGGCACAATGGTCTAATTCTAAACCGAAAATTAAGAAGAACGATCACAGTTTTCGAACCGGTAGGAATTATAATTATTTTTAAAAAAATATATACCATTGNCTTACCCAAGTCCGACCCGGTTTGATCACATTCCAAACCGTTTCGACCCTAATCAATCCTCGACTTATCTTNACCATTGTAAATTAATTTCAACAGAAGAAATACAAAAAGATACCGCAAATGTGATCCCCACAGTCACGTGCATTGTAGGGCTCGAAGGCCGAACGGGTCCCCATAATCCCATATAGCTGCCGCTCGAGGTCTCTATGACGCACGTGTGAAGCAAAACAGGGCACACGAATCTCTGGTACGTGAACACACATGATTCCCATGTTGACCTGACTGGAGCGGTAGGTGCTGTCTAGTGGAGACCAGTGGAATCTGAGCCGTTCAAACTTTTAACATCATCGTCAGATCTTATGAAACCACAATTACCGAAGAGGCATCTTTTTTTTTTACTAATCATCTTAATCTATATATTCTCGTCTGCGGCTTGACACATGTTCTCGACCAGTGTACTCGCTGTTTCTGTCCGTTGGATCTACCCTCACAGATTCTCATCTTACGGTGAAAAAAACCAAACTCAAATAAATATATCCTTTTCCACCGAATATTGTCAGATGAACAAAGTTGGTTTTATAAATAATCAAACTTTCCAACTTCAAAGTCAAGCTTTTTAAACAGTAAGCGAGTTCATTTTAGATTCATTCCACATCCTTTTCTTCACTTTTTTTTTCTCCCTTTATATACCAAAATTAGTTACAAACTTAAAAATCATATCATTTTTTTTTTAACTATATATATGGTTTAATTTAGTCCCACAACATACGTAACGATTTCATATAACTTTCTCCATTAAAATTATAGTAGTATAACTTTTGCCTCTTTTTTCTCAAATTCTTTAGTCTTATCTCTCCTCGAGAATTACGCAACCACAAACAAAAACCCATAGATAACTCGGAACTGAAAAGTTAAAAAAAAAACGAGAAAGAGGAAGAGAGAGAGAGAGAATGACGGCATCAGGAGGAGGAGGAGGAGGAGGATCGACGGCGGCGACAGGGAGGATGCCGACGTGGAAGGAAAGAGAGAACAACAAGAGGAGAGAGAGAAGAAGAAGAGCGATAGCAGCTAAGATATTCACCGGACTTAGATCTCAGGGCAACTACAAACTCCCTAAACACTGTGACAACAATGAAGTCCTCAAAGCTCTTTGTCTCGAAGCTGGTTGGATCGTCCACGAGGACGGCACCACTTATCGAAAGGTTCCATTTCTAAACTTCAGATTCTTTTTTTTTTTTTTTTTTTTAATTTTCAGACATTGAGCTGATATTTTTTCCGACAGGGTTCTCGACCAATGGAAACAACACCGCCGTGTTCCTCAATCCAACTCAGTCCACAATCATCGGCCTTTCAAAGCCCAATTCCGTCGTATCAAGCTAGCCCATCCTCGTCGTCTTACCCAAGTCCGACCCGGTTTGATCACATTCCAAACCG
>NC_025690.1:14153989-14164964 GCF_000633955.1 Camelina sativa | reverse complement strand
TATCTCATTCCTTATCTCCAAAACCTAGCTTCGTCCGGAAACCTCGTTCCTCTACGAATTTCCAATAGTGCCCCTGTCACACCACCGCTCTCTTCTCCTAGAGGATCAACTCCGAGACTCCCGAGATGGCAAAGCAGTAATTTTCCACTCTCAGCTCCGTCAAGCCCAACACGGCGTCTCCACCACTACACATCGATTCCAGAATGCGACGAATCTGATGTCTCCACGGTTGATTCGTGTCGATGGGGAAACTTCCAACCGGTTAACGTTTCTCAGACATGTCCTCCGTCGCCGACATTTAACCTCGTTGTCGGAGATGTGTCGGTGAAGCCGTGGGAAGGTGAGAAGATTCACGATGTTGGTATCGATGACTTGGCGCTGACGTTAGGTCACAACACCAAAGGACGCGGCTAAAACTAAAAGTTGAAAAGGGTAACATCGTTATTTAACTATTATTAGGCAGGTTTGGTCCGGTTCGGGTATTGGTTTCTGGTTTACCCGTAGCTAATACAGATTGGTCGTGGTCTTCATGACTAATGTACAGTCTTTATCAATGCTTCTTCATCTCGCAAATCTAATATATGTATTATTTTGTAATGGTGTGAAAAGATGCAAGTGTGTGAAAGTGAGAGGGACCATTCCCATGTGGGTGATGGGGTCATGTGAATGTGATTTTTATCTATCTCTCTCTCTCTCTAACCACGCGTGACTGTCCAAATTCAATGTGCCTATCTATCATTCATCACACACCAATGTTTTTTTTTTTTTTTTTGTTTATCTTTAAGAAATTGAATGGGAAACAAAAAACTAGCTGGTATGAATCTACTGTTGCATGACTTGAGTTTGTTGTTGGTCAGACTCTGTTTTTGCCAAAAACATGACAAGTTGGTTCGTTCATGTGTTCTGTCTCTAAGGATACGGTATCAAATCATATCTCCTACACTATCACGTCATATCTCTTAAATATGTAAAGTGTATATTTGTNTATCTCATTCCTTATCTCCAAAACCTAGCTTCGTCCGGAAACCTCGTTCCTCTACGAATTTCCAATAGTGCCCCTGTCACACCACCGCTCTCTTCTCCTAGAGGATCAACTCCGAGACTCCCGAGATGGCAAAGCAGTAATTTTCCACTCTCAGCTCCGTCAAGCCCAACACGGCGTCTCCACCACTACACATCGATTCCAGAATGCGACGAATCTGATGTCTCCACGGTTGATTCGTGTCGATGGGGAAACTTCCAACCGGTTAACGTTTCTCAGACATGTCCTCCGTCGCCGACATTTAACCTCGTTGTCGGAGATGTGTCGGTGAAGCCGTGGGAAGGTGAGAAGATTCACGATGTTGGTATCGATGACTTGGCGCTGACGTTAGGTCACAACACCAAAGGACGCGGCTAAAACTAAAAGTTGAAAAGGGTAACATCGTTATTTAACTATTATTAGGCAGGTTTGGTCCGGTTCGGGTATTGGTTTCTGGTTTACCCGTAGCTAATACAGATTGGTCGTGGTCTTCATGACTAATGTACAGTCTTTATCAATGCTTCTTCATCTCGCAAATCTAATATATGTATTATTTTGTAATGGTGTGAAAAGATGCAAGTGTGTGAAAGTGAGAGGGACCATTCCCATGTGGGTGATGGGGTCATGTGAATGTGATTTTTATCTATCTCTCTCTCTCTCTAACCACGCGTGACTGTCCAAATTCAATGTGCCTATCTATCATTCATCACACACCAATGTTTTTTTTTTTTTTAGTGTTTATCTTTAAGAAATTGAATGGGAAACAAAAAACTAGCTGGTATGAATCTACTGTTGCATGACTTGAGTTTGTTGTTGGTCAGACTCTGTTTTTGCCAAAAACATGACAAGTTGGTTCGTTCATGTGTTCTGTCTCTAAGGATACGGTATCAAATCATATCTCCTACACTATCACGTCATATCTCTTAAATATGTAAAGTGTATATTTGTAATAATATGTATACCCTAGCTCCTCACTTATATATATACTCTTATTACTACTCAAGAAGAATTATTACATTCTCTATCTCTATATGATATCAAAGCTTCGCTTCTAGACCTAAAACTTTCTTCCTTCCCATTCTCGCCGTTTTCTTCTTTCTTCTTCTTCTCTCCTTTTTCCACCATGTCTTCTAATGGTATGACTGAACCTCAAGTAGCTTCGGCCACTGATGTTGTTCCTCTTACCACCTCTTCTCTTCTTCACATCAACATGACGAATGTCACGAAACTTACCTCCACTAATTACCTTATGTGGAGCCGCCAAGTTTATGCCCTCCTTGATGGCTACAATCTTGGCCACTTTCTTGATGTTGAGGTCGATAAGCCGGATCCCACGGTCACGACTGCCGGATCCACTGTTCCCAATCCTGCTTTTGCTGTGTGGACGCGCCAAGACAAACTCATTTACAGTGCTCTCCTTGGTGCCATCTCTCTTGCTGTGCAACCTCTCCTCTCTCTTGCCTCCACATCTGCAGACCTATGGACAACCCTGCGCTCTACCTACGCCAAACCTAGCTGTGGTCACATTCTGCAATTGAAACATCAAATAACCGAATGGAGAACGGGAAATCGTACTATTGACGAATATGTCCAAGGGTTAACGATGCGGTTCGATCAGCTTGCTCTGCTTGGGAAACCTGAGGATCATGAGGACCAGATCCGCTTTATTCCCAAAGGTCTTCCTGAAGACTACAAGACCATTGTTGATCAAACTGAAGGCCGTGATGTGGCACCCTCGATTCCGGAACTTCACAAAAAACTTCTCAATCGTGAAGCTACTCTTCTTACATCGAGTAATGTTGTTCTGTTCCCATTACTGCAAACTATGTCAACAACCATCAGCGCTCCAAGCCTTCCCATTCACGGCAACATAACCATAACCAAAGCTGGTCTTCTAACACCAACAGTGGCCAACACCGTGGCTCCAACCCTTACCTTGGCAAATGTCAGATTTGCGGTACTCAAGGTCATTCCGCTAGGCGTTGTCCTCAGTTTCAGTCCTCACTGGCTCAACGACCACTTTTTCCCACTCCTCGTGCCAACATTGCGCAGTCCTCTACTCCTTGGTTCATGGACTCTGGTGCAACGCACCATATTACGTCCGACTTAGCCAATCTCTCCCTTCATCAACCTTACACTGGCGGTGAAAAAGTCCTTGTTCGTGATGCAACCGGTCTCCCCATTCTTCACACGGGGTCAACTTCTCTTCCCTCACTGAAACGTCACTTGTTACTTACTAAAGTTATTCATGTCCCTAATATTCAAAAGAACTTAATCTCTGTCTATCGGCTGTGCAATGCGAATAATGTATCTGTTGAATTCTTTCCGAAGGATCTCAGCTCGGGGGCCCGGTTGCTCATAGGACGGACTATGGATGAACTCTGCGAGTGGCCAATCCCATCGACAGTCGCAGCTGCTTATTTTGCTACACCAACAGTAAAAGCGTCTGTTTCAGATTGGCACTCGAGACTTGGCCACCCCTCTCTTCCTATTTTAAAAACTGTTATTTCAAACTTTTCTCTCCCTCTCTCCGACTCTGCTTCAAAAACTTTTGCTTGTCTTGATTGTCACTCCAATAAAAGTCACAAGTTGGCGTTTGCTCAAACTATTATTTTTTCTTCTCTTCTCTTGGAGTATCTGTTTATGGATCTCTGGACCTCTCCCATAATTTATGTCGATAACTTCAAACATTACCTCATCATTTTGGATCACTTCACTCGATACACTTGGTTTTACCCTCTCAAACTAAAATCCGATGTCAAAACCACTTTCATTCGTTTCAAAGCCTTAGTCGAAAATCGTTTCAACACTAGAATAGGCACCCTCTTTTTGGACAATGGTGGTGAGTTCATTGCGCTTCGTGATGTTCTCTCCACTTCCGGTATCCAACACATGACCACTCCTCCCCATACACCCAAACACAATGGCTTATCTGAACGCCGACATCGACACATCTTCGAAACCGGTCTCTCCCTTCTCCACCATGCCAAAATTCCAAACACATATTGGTCCTATGCCTTTGCAACTGCGGTTTATTTGATCAATCGCATGCCCACTCCCGTTCTCTCTCTTGTTTCTCCATATCTCCAGTTATTTTCCACCGAACCAAATTACTCCAAGCTCAAAATCTTTGGGTGTCTTTGTTTTCCTTAGCTACGCCTAGATCGCTCTCATAAACTTGAATCTCGCTCAAGCCCATGTGTTTTCTTAGGATACTCTCTCACCCAAAGTGCTTTCCTCTGTCTTGATCCCTCTACACAACGTCTTTATGTTTCCCGGCATTTGCAGTTTGTGGAAACTTCCTTTCCCTTCACCCAGCTGACTTCAAAACCCTCTGCTCCGGCGGTATCGAACACTTGGACTCCGCCGCTTTCACTGATTCCTATCTCTGCTGCTCCACTCGTCGAGGCTCCTCCTTCGGAAACTGCGGTCCCCGACTCTGGTTCTTCACCAAAATTACCACCGACAGAGGTTGCTTCACCTTCTCCATCCCAATCATCAACCTCGACAGCCGCGGCTACACCATCCTCGTCACCTCCACTATCGGACTCCTCACACAATAATCAGGATTCCCCCATCGTCTCCACCAATGATCCTCCTACCGCATCTTCTTCTCCGTCTCACTCCGTCGTAACAGAACGCCATGTGTCCTCGTCATCAGAAAGTAACATGGATTCTCAGCCCAGGCCCAATACAGAGACAGTCCCAATAACTCATTCTGGATCCACAACATCTCAGTCTGCGAATTCCAGCCCATCGCACACGACATCTTCGTCCTCGACAGCACAGCCACCGCCACCGGATTCGAACGTTCACCCAATGATGACTCGTGCAAAACATGAGATTGTGAAACCCAACACGAAGTATGCACTCGCCATTGCCACCATTGACGTCGAACCAAAAACAGTGATTCAAGCCCTTGCCGACGACAAATGGCGGAATGCCATGTCCGATGAGTTCAATGGACAACTCCGACGTTTCACGTGGTCTCTGGCTCTGCCGGCTCCTCACCAGAACGTTATTGACACTAAATGGATCTTCAAGCTCAAATACTTACCTGATGGATCGGTTGATGGGTACAAGGCGCGTCTTGTGGCGCGCAGCTACAACCAGCGAAAAGGTATTGATTACAACGAAACGTTCAGTCCAGTTATTAAATCTACCACGATTCAGATTGTTCTTCAGTCAGCGGTTGCGTGTGACTGGCCTATCAAGCAGCTCGATGTGAAACAAGCCTTTGTGCAAGGGACATTAGAGGAGGAGGTTTACTTACTAAAGTTCTTCATGTCTTATCTCCTACACTATCAAGTCATATCTCCTAAATATGTAAAGTGTATATTTGTAATAATGTGTATACCCTAGCTCCTCACTTGTATATATACTCTTACTACTACTCAATAAGAATCATCACATTCTCTATCTCTATACTGTCTCCCTCTATACACATCTAAACGGAAATTTTGTAGAAAGTTTGAACGAGACTCTTGACATTTTTTAAGAAGTATTTGTTTTTGTGGATAGTTTGTGTATGAGACATTTTAATTTTCACTTTTGATTTATTTTTTAGTCATTGAATAATGGTATCTTAGTTTTTTTTTATTTATTTTTATGAAGATTTATAATTTTTGGCTTGGTTTTGTTAGTATGTTCTGATTGTACCTTACTCAAGTATATATAAATTTGTCAACAATTATATTTTATATTTTATTTTCTCTTTTTCATAAAAATGTCATTTTAATACATTTCACACAAATTATATTAAAAATAATAATATATGTGTGTTTTACACTAATAAGTGTGAATTTTATAAGTTTATGGAAAATAGCTTTGAATTAAGAATAATATAAAAAACTTAGTGTAAAAAGCATATTAAAATAATATATATATTTTTGTTATAAACTTATTAAAAGTATATATAGTAAAACTCTTTGTAAAATGAAAATACTTTTTTAGACTTTTTTGTGAAAGGAGTACGTGAAGAAAATTGAAACGAATATGTTTTTTTTTCACAGTGAAACGAATATTTATTTTTTGTAGTCGTTTTCTTATTGCTTTATTTAAACAATTTTGGTTCTTCACATGAGTTTAAGACATGTCCATTTCATTTGGATATTCATATTTTTATTTTAACAATGGGCAGTGTGTTATGTCTTAGAATTTAATTTCAACTAGATTTGGACCCGTGCTATAGCACGGGTTAGAAAACATATTATTTCAAATGTTATAAATGTAATTGTTTATAATATTATTTGGATGTAACTCAAGCCATAAATTTTTATGGTAAATATCACTCATGTAAGTCTTATAGTGTTAATATCTTTTAAAACATATTTAGTTTTTAATTTTGTTTGATGCTTTGTTGTTTTTTTTTAAACTACAACATTGGAATTCTTGGTTTAATTTCTACAACATTGAAATTCATTTTATTTATATTACACTTTTTATACAACATTGAAGTACAAAAAGTGCTTTAGCACGGATCATATTCTAGATTAAGACCCGTGCTAGAGCAAGGGTTGAAATTCATTTTATATATATTGTAATTTTATATATAATATAATTTATGTGATTGTTTTTAAAAGTTTTTTTAAATAAAACATTATGGAATAAAATCATATGCTAAATATGATGACTTGAAAAAGACACTTATTTTGTAAGTTTTATATTATTAATGATTCAAGATAAGTACCCGTGCTATAACATTGGTTAATTTTATTTTATAAATTTTTTTGAATATTTTATATTTTAAAATAAATTTTAATATGTTGTATTAGTTTATGTATGTGTAGTTATTTCAACAATGTATATTCTACATCATGACTTAAATGTCACCACCAGTAGGTTATTGGTGCGCCAGGGTTCGAGGAACGCTTGGCGCACCAATAACCTACTGGTGGATGTGGATATCCACAGTGATGGGTTAGGATCGATGCCCTGCAGGGCCAGCTTGGAGTCCGTTTGGGCGCTAGCGGTGAGCTAGTGGGGTCCACGGACGGGTTGTCACAGTTAATATTTTCTATAAATTACGGATTATTACCAAAAAAACCATTATGAAAAATTAATGAAATTTCAAAATCAACGTATTCGTGTAAGAATACTTTTCACCTGTGAATTATGTGAACATGGTAAAAATATATATATATAAAATGTTACAATTTTTGGAAATATATATTTTTTGTGTGATATAAAAATCAAATTTTTATATTTATGGTTAATAGAGTAACTATAACAATTTTTCATAATCTAATAAAATTACTCATTTTAAATATATTATGATTTTTTTTTGGTACTAAGTTTATTTATAATGATAAGGATTATTGTGTCATTCCTTTTTAATAGCACATAGATTAATGTACAATTAAAACGTATATTCCTATTCGGTTATCAATATTTCCATTTTTTAATGAATGTATATTCCTATTCGTTTTTTTAATATCAATAGTTATTGGGAATTAAGTTTTTTTTAATGAGTTGGAGATAATTCAGGGGTAATATATTTCTTTTTATAATCATTTATAATAACTATTGAAAGCTTGTTATTTAAATTATTATGGTAATAATACTAGTATAAAAAATAACATTTTTTATATGATTTTGTTAAGAAGTTATATGTTCTTTATTTTTATTTTACTTTATATGTTTTATAGCCTTTTTAGAATATTTTACTTATATTGATTTTGAGAAATCAATATAAAATATAACTTCGACTTGTATATAATTATTGATAGTAAAATTTTGACTTAAAATAATATGTAATTATTTAATTAGTTTTAATATGTGATATTTAAATTTGTGTAGATATAATGGCATGTTAATTGTGACATATCGAATTATTATTCAGTTAATTGTTTTTTTTTGAAAATATAGTGGCAAATTAATGTAATTAAGTAGAAAATTTAAGGGTTTTTTGCTAAATGTGTCTCGAGCTCTCTGGCGGCAACACATCAGCTTTTTCAAGAGAGTGCTTCTCTATTAATATATATGAGATTACAGATATATTAGGCTTTCAAACTAGATATAATTTGGACCTATGTTTGTCCTAAAAAGCTTATTACAGATTATTGCTAAAAAGCCTATTTAGTTTTACTAATGCTCCTCGATTTAATTTGTTACTGGATATATATTTGCTCCATGATTTATGGTTAATGTGTATCCTATATATAACCTATTTTTATGCATTTGTAATCATTTATTAAAAATATAAAGTATACAAAAGCTAAGTCGTGTATTTCCCTTTTTATTAAAAGGGGATGGGCTCAAACATGTAATCGTATAGTATGACGTCAATAAGCCGAAAGGTTTTTTTCTAAAATAAATTCTTAATGGGTTTTGCACAAGAGAGTTGTAAAGAGAGTTGGGTAATCGGTAAGAGCCGAACACAATCAATAAGACAACATAGCATAGATTTGGTCCATTTTTTCTTTCTGGTACAGTTAATCACCACAGGACAAACTAACTAGACCAACTAATCAATTATTCTTTTGCCATCAAGGCTTACAATCTATGCGCACAAACTGCCGAAGCCAGTAGAAGACACAAACTGCCATCAGTATTATATTCTCCGAATATCTCCTCTCCCAATCCAGCTTTATCTTCATACACGACAGTGACACGTCAGCTACGCCTCCTAGTCACACCTCACTCATCCGTTCCCTGGTACAACTTCCTGTGTTCTCACAACTCCTTGTTCCAACAGTGCTCTGCTACTGCAACTGCATCTTCAATATCCCCCTTTTTGACTCAGGTTGATAACCAAGCAACTGCTGCATCCATCCCTGAAAAACAAAAGACACACAGAGACACAAGGCACAACACAGAACAATAGAAACCCAAATCCAACAAAAAGGACCAACGCCTGGTTCAAACTTATTACAACCAAACAAAACAGAAACAGGTCAATGACCAGCAAGTTCAAAAAACAACATGGGAAACAAAAAAAAACACCCACTCCCCCACAACAACAAAATCCTGCTCCCCCACAAAAGCCACACCCCTTCAATCATCAGACTCCGAATCCTCATCTCCCCCTGCTTGGTTAGCATACATGAGTCAAAAACAGACGAAAGGAGGAATTAACAAACGATTGGGACAAGAGAATTCTTACCTGCAGCAAAGGCTCTTGCAAAATGCGAATAGCCCGATGCATGGCTTTGCGTTCAGCTGCCGAATCAGACTTAACCGGCACCTGTGACGATTCAGGTCGCTTGTTCTTTGCAACAGCCTTGCGTGGAGATGGTTGACACTCAACAACAACCGGATGCTGGGCCTGAAGCAGCTGGTAGATCAAACTGGGAAACGGTAACCGGAACGTTGACTGAGCTTGCAGACCAAGCTGAAGGATCTGATCATAAACCAATCGACCAAAATCGAAAGGTATTTGATGCATGATCATGTAGATGATCATCGCCCTACCTGTAGATATGTAACCATGATTGGAAGTAGGGGACCAGTTGCTGCAATAGAGCTTGTGCAGCTCCTTGATTGTTGAGTTGCGGACAACCGCAGGGACCAACTGCTTACACTGTTTCACCTTCCCATCCAACAGGAACAAGGCCAAATCCTCCTCCAGAATTGCTGCAGTCCGTTGTCGTTGCTCACGCAGATCCACCGATTTGAGCCCAAACAACGCATTGATTCGAGCAGGCGAGAAGTCGTACACCCAGTCCCGCACAAGGACATCCACCAAATCAGTATCCACCTTGACGGTCGGCAGATTCGCCCAGAATTCATGGACCACCTCAGCAACATAGGGACCTATTTCCATGACAGTTTTGAGCAACTCGGACTGCTTGAGAAGGGACTTGACCGTTCCATCATCACCACACACAGCACTGGCTTCCGGAGCCAGAATACGAGTGGAGAAAGAAGCATACTTGCGTGCAGCCTCGGTAGAGATGAACCGTTTCCGGTCAAAGGGAGTCAGAACAGGACCATGAACCCGGGGTCTGCTGGTACACAGTCGTTTGGGTTGTGCACCAGCGACTGAGGATTCTGTGTGACGCTTGCGAAGTCGAGAAGACACACTCGATCCAGGAATGTTGACTGATGGATCAGTGTCGGAGACTTCAACCACCGGGGAGTCAACTTTAATGGGCTTCAGAGGAGGTGGGGCAGAGGAAGAGTCACATGCAACAGGTGATTGTGGAGGCTCAGACCGGGAGACAGCAGGACCGTCACGAGAAGAGGCCGTGGAGAAATTCTCAGGAACCCCCTCTGATTCAGGTCCGTCTGGATTATAGAGGACCATGGTTATGCACGGTGGAGTTGCTGGAGTCGCCTCCAACGAAGACGAGTCGCCACCACCCATCTGATGATCCACCGGAGCAATGTCCTGCCTGGGCTGGACAAGGCGCTGCAAGCCGCTTAGGATTGACTTTATTGATGCAGTGTTATTAGTACACAGAAATTCAAAGCGATCGAGAAAAGAAACAAAGAGGATTGAGCAATTGACTGTTCAAATTCTCAAGGATGGTGATGTGTGAAAACCCTACCCCTCGATCCTCTTATATATACCACTAAAATGGGCCGGATTGGGCCTTGAAGAGAGTTTTTTTGATGCATGTATCTCTAGAAGTCGACCCAATTCACTGCACACGCTAGGCAACCATTTAATGCAATAATGCTTAAACACAACACTCACAACACAAGCTACAACCCATTGATCGATGTATTAAGACTTCACAGATCAGTGTTCAGGGACCAGAGAGAGATTGATTCATGGCAAATATTAAAAATTTTAGTGCAACCAGAACATACCTGGAAACCTTTACTTGCAAAATCATGCCAACCTTCTTCAAGAAACCCACATCGAAGACTACCACAACCTCTTGAATTGTCAAAGGATAATAGTTGACACAATGGATAGACTTTCACATTGTCATGCCTTCAGTCCTTTTAATGCCATCCAAACATATACCTACTTTTTGTTTTTTTTTTGTTTTTTTTTTTTTTTTT
>NC_025690.1:14099998-14153701 GCF_000633955.1 Camelina sativa | reverse complement strand
TTTTTTTTTTTTTTTTTCACAGATCTTTTGAGATTCAGAGATATCACTTGACTTCTCAACCTCTGAATGAATTTCAAGTCACTGATGCAACCACATGACTTTGTCTCTCCTCAGCTCTTTGACTTCCTAAGACATGACAACATTTCACAGGAGCATGGATCGGCATGATAGACAGCTATTTTCCACATGGTCTTTCAGCATACAACAACCATCAGCCTTTTATATATTCTAGGATTTCCATGGCCTGATTCGATGTGTGTCCCTATCAAGCAATCAGCACAACTAGACAAAAATTTTGATTTCACAGATCCCAATGGACTTACGCAGATTAGTGAATCTGTTAAAGTCAAATGGTTTGGTAAATAAATCAGCTAGCTGAAATTCGGTGCGCACATGATCAATCTCAATCAGTTTCGTCTCAAACAATTCACGAATGAAATGATGTCTAATATCAATATGCTTGGTTCGTGAGTGTTGAACAGGATTTCTAGAAATATTAATAACACTCTCATTATCACAATGAATTAAGATAAAATCAGAAACAATACCATAATCAGCAGCCATCTGTTTCATCCACATCAGTTGAGTGCAGCAGCTACCCAGGGCAATGTACTCCGCTTCAGCCGTTGAAAGTGGTACACTGTTCTGCTTTTTGTTGTGCCAAGATATTAGATTGTTACCCATAAAGAAGCAGCCACCACTTGTACTTCTGCGATCATCCACAGAACCTGTCCAGTCTGCATCACAGTATCCTGTTAAACTGGTGGTTGTAACCTTGGTGTAGTAGATCCCCAGTTCCATTGTCCCTTTGATATACTTAATGATCCTTTTCACAGCAAGTAAGTGTGACTTCTTAGGCTTTGCTTGATATCTAGCACACACACCAACAGCTAAACAGATGTCTGGTCGGCTTGCAGTCAAGTACAGAAGACTGTCAATCATTCCCCGATATAGCTTTTCATCCACATCCTCCCCAGCTTCGTCTTTTGATAGTTTGTCATTCACTCCCATCGGTATCTTGGCTTCCTTGCTAGTAGTGAGACCGAACCTGGTTATCAAGCTTCTTGCATACGAGCTTTGAGAAACAAAAATGCCTTCAGCTGACTGTTTAACCTGCAAATCCAAGAAATAAGTCAGCTCACCACACATACTCATTTCAAACTCATCAGTCATATTCCGTACAAACAGATCAACAAGTTGCTGACAGGTTGATCCAAACACAATGTCATCCACATAAATTTGAACGAACATCAGGCCTTTGTCGAGACTCAGAACAAACAGAGTCTTGTCCACACTACCACGAACATAGCCTTGATCCATCAGAAACGTTGTAAGCCTCTCATACCAGGCTCTGGGTTCTTGTTTCAAACCATATAGAGCTTTCTTCAGTTTGTACACAAGATGGGGATGTTGTGGATCCTCAAACCCTTTAGGTTGCTCAACATACACTTCCTCTTGAAGAATTCGGTTCAGAAAAGCACTTTTAACATCCATTTGATGTAGAGTGAAATTCAAAGCACACGCCATTCCAAACAAAAACCGAATGGATTCCAACCTTGCAACAGGTGCAAAAGTTTCATCAAAGTCAACCCCTTCTACCTGGGAGTAGCCTTGAGCCACGAGTCGAGCTCTGTTTCTCACAACACACCCATTTCCATCACTCTTGTTCTTAAAGATCCACTTTTTCCCCACGACATTGACATTATCTCGTCGCCTTGTGAGGTCCCACACATCACTGCATGTAAATTGTTCAACTTCTTCCTGCATAGCCGCTATCCAAAATTCATCAGCTAGGGCTTCTCTGTGGTTCTTCGGCTCTATTGATGAAACAAAGCAGGAAAACTGTACTACTTAAGAGTCTTGTGGCACTTGCTGAATGATCGATCGCTGTTTCTTCCCGGCTAAATGAAGAAATTCGATTTGCTTACCCTTGGTCACTCTTCCCCCCTGAATCTCACCAATAACATCATTAGTGGAGTGATTCCGATGAACCTGAGACATAACCGGAAGAGGACAGACCTCTAAGGAAACAGCCGGAGAAGCAGCAGAGGAAACAACTTCGGAGTCATTAGAAGAGGCATCAGGAGAGACAATGACTGGATCATAGGGATGAATGCCACACGCTGAATAGAAATATCATCAAAAACTACATTGATAGTCTCTTGTACACAGTGCAGGCGCTTGTTGTAGACCCGAAACGCCATACTTTTACCAGAATACCCCATGAACAGCCCTTCATCACATTTTGAATCAAACTTTCCCAACTGATCTTTGTCATTTAAGATGTAACAGAAACATCCAAAGACATGGAAGTAACTAACAGAGGGGGTTCGACCCTTCCACAATTCGTAGGGTGTTTTGGAAGTCCCAGGCCGAACATACACCCGATTGATGATGTAGCAGGCGGTGTTGACAGCCTCATCCCAGAAGTGATGAGCAACTTGATTCCCATGTAGCATTGCACGAGCCATCTCCTGTAGAGTTATGTTCTTGCGCTCAACCACACCATTCTGTTCGGGTGTTCTGGGTGCAGAGAACTGATGAGAAATACCCTGAGCTGTGCAGAATCCATCAAACTGCTCATTCTGAAACTCACCATCACGATCACTTCGAATTCCTTTGATAGCCCACTTCTCACCTTTGATTTGTAATGCTAGAATCCGAAAACACTCAAGTGTATCGGACTTCTCTCGAAGAAAACGAACCCAAGTATAACGAGAGTAGTCATCAACCATAACAAAGATGAAGCGTTTACGAGTCAAGCTATTGACACGTATGGGACCCATCAGATCCATGTGAACCAGGTCCAAAACACGACTGGTGCGAATGTCAGAAACAGCCTTGTGTGACACTTTGACCTGTTTCCCTTTGTTACACGGTTGATACACAGAGTTTTAAACCCTATTTTCCTACTGCAAGTGCACAGCAAAGAAGTAATACTTAGGGGTCGAATCCCACGAAGACCAAGTTTTACTCTATGGTTCTATTGGTTCAATTTCAAGCTAAGACAATTCAAAGTTGGGTTTGTTTGGTAACAGTAATGCGATTAAAACGGTATAAAAAGGCAATAAGCAAAACACTAGATCAAGGGTAATTCTCGGGAATTTCAGAGATAGCAACTAAACAACTATTCAGGGCATAGATTAAGTACCAGTCTAGAACTCAAACATAAATATAAACTGATCCACTGTCGTGGTATCAATAACTCTATATGATCGATTCTGTGCTGAAACGCGGAGCACATGCTCAGACATCCGGAACACATGCTCGGCGGTCCATAAACCCTAAACTGTCGTTTGAGCCCAGAATCGCAGACAAGCATTAAAGAACAGGAATGATAAGTTCACAAATCACCTACACATCAACTTTCGCAGGTCTAGGATAATTTGCCCACTAATGTCTTTTCTAGCAACCTATTACACTTTTGATGAATAGATAAACCTAGAATCATAGATTGGGTGATCAAATCAACCTAAGCATTAAGTCTAACAATAGTGAAGACAATCGATTATATAAAGCCCTATTTGTGTTCTGTTGCTAACCCATGAAACCCCTTTTGAAACCCCTAATCTAGCAAAGAAAACTACTCAGACATAGAGAAATGAATCATAGCAAAAGATGAGAAATTCAATGACATAAAAATAAAAAGGGTTCAGAGAATGCTTCACAAGGTAGCCGCTCTTCTCCCTCTCACCAAAAACGTCGCCCCAAAAACCCAAAAAAAAAGAGTATATTTTCTCTCCTAAAAACCCTAGGTTAAATAGCATACAAGTAGAGAAAAATAAGGAAAGAATCCAAATCAAATCTCCCTATTAAAAATCGATCTCCTCCCTCTTTCTCTCACAAAGGATCGCCTAAAATAAGGGGAATTAGGCAGGGAATCGGCGCCTAGATGCTTGCCACGTGTCGTCATGAATCCGTAGAGTTGGGAGCATGTGCTCGGAAATCGGGAGCATGTGCTCCTGGATCTAAAATCAGCTTTTCTGCTCCAATTCAACTCCTTTCTGCTCTGATTGCTCCTGCTGTTCCAATCCTTGCTTTTAGCTTCCTAGCCTCTTATTATAACCTAAAAAGGACTCAAACAACTACAAAACCATCAAATAAACAGGGTCAAAGTGAGTCAAAACCGTAACATATCAACGGTCCACATACAAACCGTTGATCGGATTGTAGCTAAGGCATCCCACGAACGATCTCTTGATGTCCAAGCTTTTGCATAGTGCAAATGTTTAGATGCCCCAACTTCTGGTGCCACAACTCAGTATCCGTTGTGGTTGATGCAAAAAAACATTGTTCTGTTGATTTCCACATGTAACAGTTGTTACCGGATCTCTTGCCTTCCAACTGCACAGAGCCTTGTTGATCAACAGCTTTGCAGTCTTTCTTGGTAAAAGTGACATCCAAACCTTCATCACACAATTGGATGACACTAATGAGATTTGCCTTTAATCCATCTACCAAGAACACATCTTTGAGATTGGGTTGTGTGTTTCCACCAGTAACACCTTTACCTTTGATTAACCCTTTTGCTCCATCGCCAAAAGTAACTCGACCAGCAGACACGTCTTCAAAATCAGACAGATTGGTGTGAGCTCCATTCATATGCCGAGAACAACCACTATCAAAGTACCACTTCTTTTGGTCACAACCATTGTGACTCTCAGCCTGAGCCACATGACAGTACATCTCTCCTCTCGGAACATACAGCGGATTGGTAGATCTCATGCCTCTGTGATACAAGCTTTGTTGAGACGCCTTTGACATCCGATTGACATACTCATAATACTGAGCCTTAAAATGGCTAAGATTCCCACAGTACCAACATCCATTCCTTCGACTGCGAAAAACACTGCATACTGGTCCATATGCTTGATGACCGGAATAGGGGTTATGTGCACCAAGAAAAGGATTGAACTGATTCACTGTTGGAGCTGCTCTGTATAGGGCCTTGGCATTTGGAGGAATCCGTCTAGACTGTTGGAACCTTTCTTTTGGAGGTGTCGTCACATGGACAGATGACTTAGTAGGCACAGACTCTTTACTTACTGAAGGCTGACCCTTGACAAACTGAGTCGATGTTGAGGCATTTGTGCCTTGATATCCAAGTCCCCACTTCACATTGCCAATTCTCCCACTGTTGAGAATAGTGTAAAGGTCTTTAGTTCCTTTGGTCAACATCATGATATTCTTCAGCTGGTCATCCAGTTGTTTCTCAAGTCTCTGCGACTTGGTCCTTTCTTCTTCAAGATCTGTGGACAACTGTGTGAGATGGGACTTTAGAGCCTCCTTTTCAGACAACAGTTCATCATGCTCCTTCTTCTTCTGAACAAGACTTGAAATGAGCAGAGTGACTTGTTCCTCAACTGACAAGTCTCCTTCATCGTCCTCTGAGTCAGATACCACAGTAGGTTGAATTGTTACAGTCGGTTCCTCAGCTTCATTAACTTCAATCACTCCCAGCAGAGCCACAAAGTTGTTAAGAATATCACCGTCTTGCACATCATCTTCGGATTCACTATCACTCCAGACAACAAGTGATTTGGATTTATTCTCCTTGGTGGGACATTCAGCCTTGGTGTGTCCAAATCCATTGCATCCATAGCATTGTACTGACCCCTTGCGTTTATTATTAGGACACTCCACCCTGGTATGTCCAAATCCCTCACATTCCAAGCACTGACGGTCTTGCTTATCACTTCTCTTAACATCTCTTTCTGAATCAGCTCTGCTTACGCTGACCACACTCCATTTTCCAGAAAATTTTCCTAACCAGCAACCCAACCTTCTCTTCATCCGCAGAGTCTTGTGCCACAACAGTCTTCTGAGTTTCAACAGCCTTCAAAGCAAAGGACTAAGCCGTTCGTTGTTCTTTTTTCTTCAGTTGTATCTCAAATGGTTGCATCATTCCAAATTTTCAACAACTTGACTAAATATCAATTCATCAGAATTCAGAGAGACATCAATGGCAGATCTATGTGGTTGAAACTTATCTGGTATACTCCTGAGAAACTTCTTTACTAGGTTCTTATCTTTGTAGCGTTTTCCCATGACTACAGCCTCTTGTGCTATGGCACTCAACCGACCACTATAGCTGGCAATGGTTTCACCTTCTTCCATGGACAGATTCTCAAAATCCGATGCCAAATTCTTCAATGTGCATTTCACATTGCTGGTTCCTTCGAAGGTGACTTGAAGGATATCCCAAGCTTCCTTAGCTGCCACACATCCTTGGACACTGTTGAATTGATCCAGAGGCAGAGAGTTGAAAATCACTGACAAGGCTTGTGAGTTGTGCTTGGATTCAGCTTTTTCTTCAGCAGTCCACTGTTTCTGAGGTTTTGGCACCAACACACCTTTGTCGTCTTTCACTGTTGGTTCAGTCCAACCATCTTCAATTGCAAACCAGGCTTTCATATCAATGTCTTGAATCGCCTGTTTGACTGACACCTTCCAATGTCCATAGTGCACCGGATCCAGTTTCAGAACCTTCGAAATGGTAACGTATGTTTGTGGTTTCTCCATACCTCTTGTCGCAAGATCTCACTTGTTGAAAAGATAAAACAGACTTTTATCAGGTGTCTGCTCTGATACCAATTGTAAAGGTATAGAGGTTTACACCACAGACTTCTGTTTGGAAAACGTCAAGCTAACGCTTTTCTATTTATTCTTATAACACAGATTAACGAGTACAAGAATAAATCTAAACTCTCTTCTCCTTTCTATCTAACTAACCCTTAGTCTAGATCTAAGAGAAGAACAACACTCACCTTCTTAGCTATTGATTAATTAGCTTTGAAGTATACAATCTCTCTCAAAAGGTTTCTCAAAGTGTTAGCCAAACCACGACTACCTTCTCTTAGTCTTTTATAGTAAATCACTCAAAATCCTAACATGAAGATCTTCGAATCTTTTAAGACAAATACTTGTGCGCCAATGTTTCACATTCCTTAATTGTCGAGTGAGATATTCTCCGAATATCTCCTTTCCCAATCCAGCTTTATCTTCGTACACGGACAGTGACAAGTCAGCTACGCCTCCAAATCACACTTCACTCATCCGTTCCCTAGTACAATTTCCTGTATTTTCACAGCTCCTTGTTCCAACAGTGCTCTACTACTACAACTGCATCTTCACGTGTAAGCTGCATGGAACGTGGTGCCTAGGAGGCTAAGGAGCGTTTACCGTTAAAAAGTTTATTTTATATTTTAACTGCTTGTCATTTTTACTGTTTTTAGAATCTTGTATTCAGTTTCCGAGTCTTGCCACATATTTTAACGTGTTCATTTTGTCAACGCCGTTTGCTATTACTAGTGTGACAATGACATTGTAAGATTAAATAATGGTATTTAAGTTGTTTTATAAAAGGGGTTATTAGTTATATGATTTTAATGGATTTGGAAATCCAAATAAAAGTTATGTGTTATTCAATCATTGATTTTAAAATATTTATCAAAATTAGGTGTTATTGATTCTATGATTGACAAATACTTGTTAAAATCTCATGTTATTCATTTAATGATTTGTTTTTGGATTTCAAAATCCACAATATGTTTAAATAGATTTGAAAGGATTTGAAAGTGTAAATTAGAAGGGTTCAAATCCAAGGATAAAACATGTTATTTCAAAATTCATGTGTTTTGATTTCTAAAACTTACAATTTCATATGGATTTAGAAATCACATGTCCAATGACAACCCCTAAGCTTTTTTTTTTATTAATTTCTAAGGGCATATCCACTAAGACATGTTAATTCAGAGAGTTTAAAAAAAAAATCATATATATAAAAGTAAGGTTTCACTCTCTCCTTATTGGTCCACTTGGCAATGCAATTTTAACAAAAAAAATATTTATATTAAAACACAAATTTAAAAACAATTAATCTTTTACATTTAACTCACATAATATAAAACTGAAATCATATAAATTCTCCCTATAAATTATGCATTAAATTTATTTCTCCACTAAGTTGTATTAATCAATTGTATTAAAACAAAATAATAAATTAGAATTGTAACTCTTATTTTTCTAAATGTAATTTTTCATCATTTTTCTTCCTATAAATACTCATTATCTTATTCTCTATCACTGTTTCATTCTCTCATCTTCTTCCACTACTCTCAAATCTTTTTTTNCAAATCTTTTTTTTTTTTTTTGTTTTGTGTTTTTTTGTTATTGTTGTTGTATGGGTTATAAAAAATCAAATCAAATATCATTATAAAAGCTTAGTTTTAGAGTTTGTATGATATTTATATCTTATATATATTTTTTTAATATGTTAAAAGGTTTATCTCCATTGTCTATTTTATATTAACATCTTATAAGTCATTATTTTCATATTTTCTTACAATATTCACCACACAATAAGATCGTTAAGTTGAAATGATCCATATCTAATTATCTATTATATCTCCGGTTATATCACATATTCATGTATCATTTTTAATAATTTATAAAGATCAATATAATATTTAAAGATCAATATAATTATCCATTTATAAAGTCTATTTTGTTTTATAAAGTCTATCAACTCTATTTATAAAGACTATTTTGTTTTGTGATCCAATTGATAAATCTGCAAAGATAAATATAATATTTTTTTTTAATGATTTGAGGTTTTTGATAACAAAAAGAACAGAATTAAAAAATTATTTTTGTGTGTTTAATCAAAATAAAAAATGATCCAAAAAATAAATCATATTCAACTGAAATATAAAAATAAAATATAATTTTAAAAATACCATTTAACTAAATTCTCTAAAGATGAAACCATTAGTATGAAATCTAGCACTATAAATTAAATTGATGAGTGAAAAAAAAACAAAAACAAAAAGATATAAGTTATCCTTGGGGTTTTAAATTGAGATTGAAGTTCATATAATTTTATAAGAAAACTAATTTAGTTTGTCACTTGAAAAGTAATATTTTTTTATTTTGAAATCTTATGTGTAAGTGTTGAGTTTATATCAACAAGCAACCAAATCATGTGAATTTTGATTCGGCCACTTGGTATTCTTTTTATTTTAGGTTATAAAAAAATAAAATATTTATTTATAATTAAAGGTATGTAACTCCATTTAACTCAAATGTAACTTCTATCCAATAATTGTACATTAATTCATTTCTCTTACTAACTTATTTATCTTTCAAAAGAAAATGTTTTTGGTTAAATTTTAATATTTTTTAATTATTTTGGTGGCTAAACTTATATTCATATTTTGGTTGGCTAAATTAATATATTTCTCATGTAAAATTATTGTTTATAATGTATTTCTCATTTAAAACTTTAAAGCAATATATCATATATATAAAAGTAAGGTTTTAGTGGTGCACAAAAAAAAAGTAAGGTTTTGGTCTCTCCTTATTGGTTGATTTTCATTTAGTGTTTTCTATTTTTTTTTTTTTGCTTTCTAATTGCTTTAAAAAATATTTAAGACCCAATAAACACAATACATTTAACTCACACATTAAAATAAAATTATAACTGAAAATAAAATAAATTATGCATTAATCATATTCTACCACTCAATTTTATTCAAACACAATAAATTACTATTGTAACTCCATAATTCTAAATGTAACTTCCATTATTTCTTATCATATAAATATGCATTCTCTCAATCTCTCATTCTCTCATATTGACATTCTTTTACGATCTCATTTTCACATTCTCTCATTCTCTTCTACAATACTTCAAATCATTTTTCGTTTTTTTAATTTATTTTTTGATTTCTTATTTTTGTCGTATGGTTGTAAAAAATAAATGAAATATCATTATAAATTTTTAATGCTAAATTTTAATTTTAGAGACTACATGATATATATTTTACATTGTTCTTATTTTAAAAGATTCATCTCCATTATCTAATTTGGATTATTATCTTATAAGTAATCATTTTCTCCTTCTCTCCCACCAATATCAAATATTGTTATATCTCATATGTGTTGTAAGAGTTTGATTCTATATTTTAATTTAGAAAGTATTATATTTTTTTTACATTGTTCTATTTTTTAAAGATTCATCTCATGTATCTAATTTGGATTATCATCTTATAGTAATCATTCTCTCCTCCTCTCCCACCAATATCAAATATTGTTATATCTCATATGTGTTGTAACTTGTAAGAGTTTGATTCTATATTTTAATTTAGGAAGTATTATATATATTTAACATTGTTTTCAATTTTTATTTTATTTATATAAAAATTAAATATTTATTTTTATATTTGATGCCTTTCTAATCTATTCATATTTATTTTTTAAATTTGCATAGTTAAATTTAAATTCACATATGTTGGTTTTAACAAAAAAAATCAACTTTATTTGAGAATTAGATGTTCATATTCATTTTTAAACGATCAATGTGTAACATAATATATATAAGCATTTTGTCTTGCAATCACAAGTTCCATTTCTATTGTTTAACTTCATGGTCAAACTATAATATATGTTTTCCTATTTGTAGGAACAACAACATACTTATTTAATATATTTAAAAGAGCAGATGATTAATTGAAATAAATATTTCTCCAAATTTTATAATTCAATCAGTGTGAGTGTACTTATTACTTTGAAAAACCTTTACATTGAAGTTCATAAAACCATATAAGAAACTAAAATACTATGTCACTTCAAATTTGGAAGGAAACACTTGATATTCCTTCTTAAAAAAGTCAAGACACATATAAAAATTTATTAATATTTAACTCACTTTAAAGGCATAAAAGGTCATTTAACTCAAACATAACTTCTATCTAATATTCCATACATTCCTCCAACAAATAAAAAAAATAGATATCTATGTTCAAGATTATATTTAAATATTACAGAATTTTTTAGTTAGCTAAACTTATAGTCACATATATACAATATATATACATAAGAAATTATATTACTTATTAACACCATAATTCGACCCATTATTTGCTTAACTCAAAATTGATTTCAAAGCCAGCTAAAGAAAAACAGAAACGATCTTATTGATATTAGACCAAAACATGGGCATACAAACATAATCACTTACACGGAAGACAATTATTTTTAAAAAATAATTTATTATTGCAACATCAACGTATGAAGGGTTTACATAAGCACTTTATTAGAAAATCTAAAATACAATAAATGTATTGGGAACAATATCAGTCAATGATAAGATTGGATCCTCAAAAGCAAAAAACAACATCCTCATAATTCATAAAAAAAATAAATGCCACAATTGTACATATCTAAACAAAATGGTATAAACATATAGTATATAAATACAAGTGACTTCAAAGCTTGTATATGCCTAGTTAAAACGAAATAATACAAAAGAAAAAACGAAAAAGACCAAAAAAAACAAGAAAGTGTCAACTACATCACACAACCCACGCGTTGCGTGGAGAAACACCTAGTATAATAATGAAAGAGAAGAAAAAAAAACGAAATGTTTCTCCTACTAAATAAACATATGTCAGTTTTTTAATAGTTATTATTAATAAAATATAATATATATATATATATAATCAATAAGCATAAATAATATTTTTTCTTTTTTTTCTAAAGAAACATTACTATGTTGCTCTGTTGGATTTGCTCTAAGTCCTCGTTTATATAATAAATGGTTGTTTAATATGATTAATACTTGGCTAAAACTTTGATTTAATTTTTTTGGATATGAATCTGATGATGTGTTGATGTAAGAACTCAACAATATAGATAGTACATAAGTTTTTGGGGATAAGATCGGAACTGATCATTTATTAACATAGAACTGAAGAAAGAATTTACGGAAAATGACAATTCAAGCACTAAGTACAGTAAATATGATTACTAAATGCTCTTCTCTCTTTCATTGTCAAGATCCCGGATCTCGTGTCTTGATAATGACCTCTGATATTTATGACCTGAAGTCCTGAAATCTGAAGGATCTTCTATTTGGGCCTCTACAAATGTTTGGTGGAAGCTTATATTCAACATGATGTACAAAATCTTTAGATCGTTACGATAATGGTAATTGCATTAGTTTATGGGGGTATTAAGATTCCTGAATCACGTAATCATTAGTAATCTCCTTTATGTAGTTGTATTATAGTATTACGAAAGATATGATGATACTGAATGTCACTGTCACATGTAGTTGACGACCCATTCTTGATCTAAAAGATAACAAAGCAAAAAGGAGGAGCTCAATTTTGTATAATACTTCTATTTTTTCATCTATATACGGTATATATAACTTATGAATCTCACTATGTGTTCTTTATTAAAGAACTAGATAAGGGCCTCTACGATGTGCAGATTTAAAAATTGTTGAAAAAAATAAATCTTAAACTTTAAACAGTTTTTTGAAAATATATAAAGAGATTTTATTTCCTAAAGTAAATATAGAAATAATTTATAATAGAGAATATTTATATTTACCTTCATATATTTATTTATATTTACATATTTTTAGTATATTATAAAAATTATTACAATAATCTAAAGCCTAATTATATGCCACTAAAACTTTTGCCAAATACTCCAAATTACAAATATTATTATTGTCAAATTTCAAAAATGTTTCGCAAAATATTTGACATGCAACTAATTCATCAAAGCAACAATTAATAAGTAACCACATATAATTTTACTTTATGTTTTTCCATTAAAAATATGTTTTTATACCCAAAATTATTTTATTTTTAAAGTATGCTTTTTATCACCACCTATAAAATGTCTTCTAAACAAAATAAACAAATTTTATGTTGATTTACTTTTATTTTGGCATAAGTATAGTTATTATAATTACTAAAATTGTTTTGTGACATAATTTCTTTAACCATGAAGTTTTTTTTACTCCAAAGATATTTTGGATGAACAACCCGATAAAGTTGAGAAATTGAAAGAAACTTCATATAATATAATAAAAATAAAAATTTGAAAATTATCATCAGGACGGTATATATATAACTCATATATATAAAATAGAAACTTTATGTACAATCCAAAACGTGACATATGTTATAATCATGTTAAGGATCAACGACCTATTTACTCCTTAGAAATATCCAATTGTACCAAAACAACTTAATTAAAGCTATGATCTTGTCTTAGATATTCTCGAATCATAAATTCTCAACTTATTTTTACCCAAATCAAAAGTTCTCATATATTTCTCTATATACCTTGTTTAAACGGTTTACGAACTTAATCCGATAGAAAACAACATAAATCCGATTTGAAACCAACTTTAAAATGGTATAACGTTCCAACTTCCCAAATTTGAAAGCACTTCTCAATTACTCGATCAAGCAGCTCTTGTTTCAGTACCAGAATCATCAACATTATTCAGAAAAGACAACTCTAAATTTTGAGCAAAAACATCAACGACCGACTTATAATGCTACTATATAAACATGTTATTTTCTTAATTAGTTGTCCTAATATGTTTCAAAATAAAAATAACCTTTGACACAACTTAGGTTATTCTTTTTTAATTTGTTATTCACTATTTATTTATTAATAATAATATACATGCTTAGTAAATTACTATTTTTCTTATACATGTCAAAATCTTATTGAGTAAACATGTATAATATAAGTAACGTACAATGGAAAATAGATTAGTTTTGGTAATTTTCTTTTTTGATTTAAATATTTTTTTAGATATAAACATGTAAATTTTATTATGATTTGATGTTATTTTCTTAATTAGCTGTTTTGAAAAATAATAATTTTTTGACACGTGTCAACATCCCATCAATGTACTTGACACGTGTCATGATCATGTTAATGACTAATTTGAAAACTCAACTTTATATAATAGATTTTTGTTCAGACTCCAATTCAAGTTTTTTCGTAAGACTGCCAATTAGTTCTTCACGATTTTCGTTTTCTTCGCATGTGCCTTCACAAATCTTGTTGCAGTACTCAGTGTCTCTGAAATTGGCTAACCATAGAGACATAAAATTTATCTTTTTTTTAGTGCAAACAAAGACATAAAATTTATTGTGTTAGGTTATATAGTATAATTATACGACCAAAAATGTATGACATATAGTATATTTATTTTACCATGTAGTGGTTGAGAATCTTTGTAACATTGAAACTTGGCACATAGTATATTTATCTTACTTGTTTTATTTTTAATATAATAAGATTACAATTCTTTTATGCTTTGTTTTACTAATCTTAAAAACTATGATTTTAAATCGTTAAAATTGACACTTGTCACGATCTGATGAATTACTAACTTTGATCTCTAATCGCTAAAATTGACACTAGTCACGATCTGGCGAGTTTTTTTACTTTAATCTCTAATCGTTAAAATTAACACGTGTCAAGATCTAGTGAGTTACTAACTTTGAGAACCAAGTTTATATAATATGATCTTTGATTTTGTAAGGAAGCTTATGTAATTGGAACTGAGTTAAAGAGAAAACAAATATCTCATTATCTAGCTTTATTAACCTCTATATGTTCTTTATCAAGTAATCTTTTGATTTTTTTTTTAATAGTTGGGTAATTAGGGAATCTTGAATCTAACTGGAACTGAAATTAACAAGAAGCGAATTACACATTAGCTCGCAAACAAAGTCTGGTCCCCAGTTAATCCAGTTGACATGGTAATGGTTGTAGATTTACTACAAATGGATGTGTCGACTCTGACTTGATTTGCGTAGACAAAAAAATAATAATGTAAAATTACAGTCGTTACAATCTCTTAATTCGTAAAGATGATAAGAAACTATAAGCTAACAAACGAAATAAGAAGTAGGAGTAGCGTTAACTTGTAAACCATATCACAGCTTTTGTATATTGTAAAACATCACTGTCTCTTCTTTGTATTATTGAACCGGCATTTCAGCAAGTGCTCAAGCCCTCACGCTTAGGGAAACTTAAAGGAGCTTACGAGGGTGAAAATAATACAATATTGATGGGAAAATCTCGACGTAATCTAACTAATTAGCCCAAATTAAGTTTTGTTTCCACTAATTACAACGGTCGAAACTAAAGTGTTAAAATTAGGAGATGAGAAGCTTCCTCCTAAAGTGGTGAGTGTGTGTGACTATGTTCTGTCTTCTGGCCATGCCTAAACCCTAACATGTATTGCTTGGTTTCGATTTCAATTTAATGTAGCTATTTTGAGATGGTGGATATTCTGACCTAATCATATAAGCTATATAACAAAATCTCATTTTACGGAAACATTTATTTAATGTAGCCCTTTTGAGATGGTGATGTTTGTACATTGGCATGGAGTTGTCAACTTATGTGATACATATATAGTCACATAGACTGGAACAGAAATATCGTAGGATATATTGACGGTAAATTTGAAAATCTTTTCGTCATATGATAAAATGGATTGCTATAATATCGCAACCCCATATGTCTTACTCGGTTGCGAACGTCGTTGGCTGTGAGTACATTTTGTATGCAAACTATAAACAAAACTAGGATATAAATATGGAACTTGGTTACCTGATTATTTATTTATCTAATCTTTAATAATAAAAATTGATAGAAGATTATTTCATCAGTCAGTCGCCTTTCTATTTCATCATGAAAATTATATTGGCAATGAAAATAAGATTTATTTATAAAATAATATATAAAATTTTAAAGAAAGAAAATTGATAAAATATATAGTAAAACCAGATTTGTTACCATCTTTCTCCTGCTATATACAATACATTGCTGTATACAGCTCATGCATAAAAAGTTTTTCCAAAAGAGTTGCACATAGAGTCCACATATATGGTTAAACATATTAAGAAAAAAAGCTACTTAAAGATAAGATTATAAGAAAATCAAGAGATGTGGTGGTGAATGGATAAACAATTAATTTAAAGATAAGCTTGGTAACGAGACCATTCATACTCATTGGTAAACAGTTACTGTAATAATTAGTATTGATTTTCTCGTTTTTATACTATTAATTGTCAATATACAAAGAGACATGCAAAATCTCATTTTTTCTTCTCCTTCATGACCATACATGTCGGATAACTTGTAAGATTGCAGAATCACCCCCACATGTTGTAGTACTATAAATAAGCCCAAGCATTTCCTCTATCCCTCATCATCATCAACACTTCATCTTTCACTAATCATCCTGAGTCCTCTCAATCACTTCCAGCCTTCAAAATGAGCGCTGGACTAATGGCTTTCTCAAACCTTCCTTCTTACAAGAAGTCCAACGAGAAATTCAATTTCAGTATCAGCAGGGAATTGCTTCTCAACCCAAACGATGTTTTAGTGGGAGAGATGATTGGAGAAGGAGGCTACTCCATCTTCTACAAAGGATTGTATGTTCCATCTCTCTCTTATTTTTATAATGATAAATTTAACACTAATCCATTTTATTAAAAGTTATCACTTATTTCATATGTTCTTTATAATGATTTTATAGGCTCAGAAACCGTTTTCCCGTTGCTGTGAAGATAATGCAACCAAGTGACAAAAAGAAGTTTCAAATTGAAGTTCTGTTACCATCCAAGATGAGGGATGCCAACATTATGAAGGTAAAAAATGAGTAATTTATTAGTTATATATAATTGGTGTTTTATCATTATTATAGTGAGAAATTAAACATGGTTTTTGGTGATGGTATAGTTTGTTGGAGCTTGCATAGAGCCGCAACTGGTGATAGTTACCGAAGTCATGGAAGTCGACACTCTTCAGAGGATCATGTGGAGTTCTCAGCCGAAACCTCTTGATCTATACGGTATTATACTTGAATGTTGCTGGGCACATGACTCGGACGCACGTCCTGAGACCAAGGAAATTAGGCTCTTGTTGACAATCCTGTTAAGAGTTTCGACCTCAGATGTTAGTATCGATGAGGATTCGGTGAAAAAACCAAAGGAGAAGAAGAAGAAGAAGAAAGTACTGGTGAAGATGATGCGTCCTTTCGTTAAGATGTTTAGGGCTTGTTACAAGGCATGATCATGTTATTGTGTTTTCCATAAAAATAATAGAAAGGGGTTACTCTTCCTTCGTTGTTGTTTTTATCCTCCTTGGTTTTTTCTTGTTGTAATAAGATTTTTCTTTTAAGAAAAATCAATTTGATTCTCATTCTTCTTTTCATGGACATTTCAACTATTTTTCTTTACAGAAAATATATTTTTGTGGTCACCATATATAAGCTGGATAAATCACAAGTTGATATTGGTAAAATTTAACATTTTTCATTAGAATTAATAACCATATATTAAATAACAAAAGATTGTTCAAGGTACTCAATTGTCAACAAAGGAAGAAGCACACAATCCTTTGTTATACAATGGAGTACCTTTTAACAATCCTTTGCTAAGATTTTATTTCAGAACATCTTTCCTCGCTCACTCAAAGGAAGAAGCCATTCCAAGCGCCTTGTTATGTATTCTTTTTCTTGAAAGATAGCTAAAATTACAACTCAACATTTATCGCTGATGCAAATGATTTTTAGATGATGGATTTTATTTTTATTTTTTGCATAGGGTCAAAGACCAAGCTTTAGGAATATATATCGAGGAAATGTCTCTATCCTAAGTATATCACTCAAATGTGAGTTCTGACTTTAAGGGATTACTATTGTGATCTTAACCTTGAAACCAATATTAAGTAGTAGATCATTTGATGGTGTGATTGGATGGTGCTTTAGAGTCGGTAGAGAGTAAAAAAAAACAAAAAAAGGCCTAATCTAAAGAAGGCACTAAGCTTTGCTTTGGATATTTCTCGAGCCATGGAGTTTTTGCACTCAAATGGCATCATTCACCGTGATTTAAATCCAAGTAAATATGTAGAATTTCATAGATTTAATGATCTTGCATATATAATAACCTTCCATTGTTGACAAAGTTCTGAAGGAAAATTTATATTCGCATATTTCTACTTGCAGTTGTGATGTCTCACTATTACTTACAGTTAGGGTTTAGGGTTAGGCTTTATATTTCTTAATTAATGTTTAAATTTTAATACTTCTAATTTACCTAATTTTTATTAGAGTTACAACAAGTTTTTTTTATCCAGATTACTAAAATTTTTATCATTCTGAGCCTTACAAATATACCATAGAATCCAAAGATAAATATTCGCCGAAGAAATCTGCTGGAATCTCCAAACAAATAATCCATGTTTGCATCTTCGGATTTGTCGGAAACGGGGATAAAGCCCAAACCTGTCTCGCCGGAGGACACTCAAACAGAGCATGATTGATTGTCTCTTGAGAACAGCCACCAAGCGCACACTTGATATCACAGCTTATTCTACGTTTCCGAAGATTAGTTGTTGTTACTACGCAACCAGTGATTACCTGCCACAAGAAATGCCAATATTTGGAGCGCACCAGAATTGCCAAACAAAGGCTTGTAATGGAGCTATATTTGGGCCAAAAGCTTTCAGAGCAGAGGGAGAAACCTGATGCTGCCATAAAGCATTATACCCAGATTTAATCATATAGAGACCTTTGTCAAATGCCAATCTAGCCTATTCGATGAGTTTGGACTACATAGAAGTAAAGCATAAATGATGGCAACATCCTCCGGTGCAAAAGTGGCCGAAAGCAAAGCCAAATTCCACGAATTTGAAGTCATGTCAACGAAGGTTTTAACTCTAAGCGCAAGATCGAAAGACGGTCCCGAACGCAATGTTGGTCTCGAGAGTTGAGCTGGAATCTATGGATCATACCAAAATGAGATGGAATCACCAGATCCTATCTGTTTAATAAGTTCTTTCTTTACCAAAGAGCGAGCAGACTCCATACTCCTCCATCCATAAGATGAGGAGTAAGATTTAATTGGATTCAACGGATCAGAATGCCTATAATAGCGAGCAAATAGTGAATCTGGGACTATAAATAATCTCCAAAACTGTTTAGCCAACAAAGCAGTGTATCCAAACATCGAAAACCCAATCCCTATTCAGCTTACTACACTACAAGAAAACACGTCTTTTGCGATGGACAAATATATCGTGAATCCCTCGCAAATCGACAAAAGCGAGAAATTTGCGAGGAAAGTCCGTTCCTCGCAAATCGCGTCTCGCAAATCGGTCAACGTTGCAATTCCCTCGCAACTTTTGCGAGGAAATGTTGTCCCTCGCAAATCCCACGCATTTTGCGAGGAACTATTTTTCTAGCAACATCCTAGCAATTTTGTATCTAGTAAATCCCTCGCAAATTTGCGATGCTTTTGCAATTAAAATTTCCGTTGCAAATTATAATAACGGTGCAAATTGTAAAAAAAATTAGAATTTTCATTTTGGTAAGCTTCATTAAATTAAACCTGTAATTAAAATTAAACCTGTAATTATAATTAAACCTTATACTTAAGCAAATTAATGCTGTAATTAGAAGTACTAAGTTTACAATAACAAAACATAATAACCGATTTTGTTCTACACAAAAAATAGTTATGAGAGGATAAAGAGTACTAAGTACTAAGTTTACAAAACAAGTTCATCAGTGTTTACTGTCCGGTGGTTCCATCTCCGGTGGTTCCATCTCCAGTGGTTCCATCTCCGGTGGCAGGTCTGGCCGGTGAATCTTCTCGGCGAAATCTAGCAGCAAACTCTGGATCTTTAGATGCAAGATAATCAAAGTATGCATCATAACTATGCATCTTCTCTGAATTTTCTTGCATCTTTTGTGCATTGGCCTGTAGTTGAGTTGCCTGAGTTGCAAGAACAGCTTCGGCAGCAGCAAGCTTCGCAGCTAGAACAAGTGGATCTTCAGAAGGAGGAGGCGGTTGAACAATCTGAGCTGAAGATGCTTCTGCTTGCATGTTACCAACACCATATATCCGGTTCTTTTTCTTCGGAGCAACCTGCCAACAAAACATATAGACACCATAAGTATTTACACAAACACAAACATTAACATAAACAATGAAGCATGTTTTACCTCGGCATAAATTTGGTTCTTCACAATTAGTGATAACCCACCAGAAGCACTACTCTCCATGTTATCCGCTGATATTAGGGAAGACTCAGCTTCAGCTATCTTTGATGACACTTCATTGAACACCTTCTCAGACAGTCCATCAACAAACGACCCATCATGTTTCCTATGAGTATCTTCTAGTACTCACAGGAAATCAGGTAGTGGCTCACCAGTACTCTCAGACTAAAAACAGAGAAATCAAACAACTATATTACTATATTGTATATATGATATGATTAATGAACTTGTGTTAAACATAGATACTTACAAGCTTTCGTGCTCGGGCTTTAAAAGAGGTCTGACCAGAACGGTGCTTATGTATTCCGGTGCCATCAGGATCACTATAGCGAGCATTACGGCTATTGATACTCTTTGCTTCTGATTTTGGTTCACACCAAAAGTTGACCAAGCCATCCCATACAGTAGGATCAAGCCACCGCGGCATTGCGTCATTACCTTTCTTCCTCCACTTACCCTTCCACCGAGACACTTGATCACTCATCCGGGTCTTCAACTTCTTTTCAAACTCAGCTCTAACTCTTCCATTGATGGACGCATCCCAATTATATGTTTGCTTGTAAAGACATAAAATGAATCAGAAACAGAATCAGAACCAAATTCGAATGATAAACACACAAAATCTGTAATTTAAACACAACAACAATTTGTAACTTACCGCAAAAGTTTCAAACCACCGGTTTACAACCGGACCTGGTGTTTGGGTCCAATTGGCATGAGCTGACTTGAAATCTCTTTCAAAAATGGCCCGGACAGTAGCAGCAACCGAAGAATCCTGGTCAAACCTACAAAACATAAGATAAAAGGAATTAGGATCATTGAAAATACAAAACATAAAGATAAACTATATGTTAGATACATAACATTCTCACCAAATAGTACCCGGAGGTCGCTTAGGATCCAGTTTTGGTAAGCCAGCACGCCCGGGACTTGCAAGTAACTCTTCCAAAGTGAAAAACACTTGAGAGGCACTTGCACCGTTGACACACGACGTTGATTGCTGAGGAGGAGGATCATTTTGCTGAGGAGGATCATTTTGCTGAGGAGGAAGATCATTTTGCACCGGTGAGGTACCTTGAGAAGAGGCGGTAGAATGTAGCCTTTGAGCAGAGCCAGTAGAGCGTACCCCTCGAGAAGGGACGGGAGGAGATAATCCTTGTGAAGATATGAACCTTGTGTAATGGTTTTGGTTGACAGATCCGTTTTGGTCTCGAGAAGACATCTGAGAAGAGAAGGAGAACATGTAAAAATCATTACCCTAAAATCATTACCCTAAATTAAAAACAAAAATTAAAACCCCTAAAATCGAATCGAAACCCTAATCCTAAAATTAAATCCCCAAAATCGTTACCCTAAACCCAAAATTAAATCCCCAAAATTGAAACCCTAAACCCAAAATTAAATCCCCAAAATCGAAACCCTAATCCCAAAATTAAATCCCCAAAATTCGAAACCCTAAAATCGAATTAAAAACCTAATCGAATCATAACCCTAAACCCCAAAATGAATCCCCAATTTCGAAACCCTAATTTAGAAGGGGAGAGGAGGAGACTTACCAGCAAAGAGAGAAGAGATCGAGTCGGAGATTAACCGGACAAGAGATTCAGAGGAAAAGAGAGAAGAGGAGGAGTTAGGGTTCGAGAAGGGTTAACCGGACCTGAGAGAAGAGGAGCAGACTCACCGGAAAAGACAGAAGAGATCGGAGAAGAGAGAAGAAGGGTTCGAGAAGGGTTTCTCTTTTGGTTGCGGATTAGTCGAGGTTTGAGCTTCGCTCAAACTAGGTTTTCCAATTATATATAAAAACACTGCGTCGCAAATCCCTCGCAAATATTGCTAGGGATTAGCTATGGTCCCTCGCAAATCCCTAGCAAGCATATAAAAATATGTAATTAATATTTCCAGAATTTGCGAGATAATTGCAAGAGTCCCTCGCAAATCCCTCGCAAAGTCTTTAGGGTTTAGGATTTGCAATTTTCATTAGTGCCCTCTCTTTGATTATAAATCTTGAATGATATCAATTTAATAATTATTAGTAATGTAATTAGTCTTAAAGGTTAAGGTTCAAGGGTTTAGGGTTGTTATTTGCGAGGGAATTGCTATGTATTGAGTTTTTTGCAATGGATTTGCGACGAATTTGCTATGGCTCTAACAAATCAGTCGCAAATTTATCGCAAACCTTGAATATCTAATTTGCAAAAACCATCAAAATAATTGTAACAAATTAGTCAAATTAACTTTCAAGTATATTATAAGGTCCAATGGTGTCATCAGACTCTTTTCTATCATCAAACTTTCCAAAATTGTCCAAATTTGCATCTTACTCTAAACATGATGATGTTCTACATTATATCACATATATGTTCATTACATTGAGACAAATATTTGCCAAATTGTCCAATTCTCTAACAATTTTCTGTACCACTGCTATCTTTGATTAATAGTTTTGGATTCATCTTTTTTAATCATTAATAGTAATGTAATAAGTCTTTAGGGTTTAGGGTTTAGGGTTAAGGGTTTAAAGTTTCTATTTGCGAGGGAATTGCTATGTTTTGTTTTGTTTGCGATGGATTTGCGACGAATTTGCTATGGCTCTAGCAAATCAGTCGCAAATTTGTCGCAAATCTTGAATATCTAATTTGCAAAAACCATCAAAATAATGTTAAAAGTTAGTAAATTCACCTTATGAACACATTCAAATGTATTTCAGAATAATTCTATTAAGTTTTGTAATATTTATAAAAAAAATTATTATCCTAACTTTGCAATGGATTTGCTATGGCTTTCGCAAATCACTCGCAATTCCATAGCAAATTTGCTATGGAGTACGTTCTCGCAAAATCGTCGCAATATTGCGATGGATTTGCGAGGAAAAGGAACTTCCCAGCGAATTTGTCGTAAATGCGTCGCAATTGAGCAGCGGATTTGCGACGACTGAGTTCGTCGCAAATTTGCGAGGAATGTGCTATGGTTTTTTATTTTCTAGTAAATCCCTCGCAAATCTATCGCAAATTTGCGAGAGTTGTGTTCCGTCGCAATGTGTCCTCGCAAAAGGCTTGTTTTCTTGTAGTGCTAACACACAACTTGTCCCAAACGACCCAATGTAAATCTCGCAATTCCCTAGATGAGCTCCACCAAAAGTTAGATATCGCACTAGTAAGCTTTCGTTTGACTGTTTTCGATAGACGAAAGCAAGACATGACAAAAGTAGGGACAGATGTAGCCACCGACTTAATCATCACTATATATTGTTTGTTATTAAGGAATATTTTATTTTGTAAGGAAGCTTATGTAATTGGAACTGAGTTAAAGATCACATTATCCAACTTTACTAATATCTCTATATTCCCTGTTCTTTATCAAGGAATCTTTTGACTTTTTTTAATATGGTTAGGTAATTAGGGAATCTTAAAACTGATTGGAACTGAAATTAACACAGTAGCTCGGACGCGACAAGTTCTCTACCTCCGTTGTTTTCGTAACTATGGGACCGATTATGTTTATTTTTGTATCTCGAAGTGTGAGCATTTCAAAACGTCGATAGGTTTATGTAGTAAACGTATGGGTATCAATTATATAACCATTAATGATATGTGTTACAGTTCTTATTTATGTCGTCAGTGTGTGTTACAAATATTCAACCCCGAAAAATATCCTATAAATATAACTCTGCCAAAGTACCGACTTTGTTTATAATGCATTGTCCACTCCACCCGAATATATACGTACAGTATATGCATGTGAGTTATTTGAATATATATATCGTAAATTTTTATCTTCTCGTCTTATACATATGTAATCGACTTACTCTGTGTGAATATCGCAAACAAAGTCTGGTCCCCAATGAGATTCAGCCTATAGTTTGTTCGAACTAGTTAATCCAGTTGACATGGTAATGATTGTAGATTTACTAGCTACAAGTACTGGATGTGTCGACTTTGACTTGATTTGCGTAGAGAAAAATAATGTAAAAATACAGTCGATACAACTTACAATCTCTTAGCAAAAAAAAAAAATACAACTTACAACCTCCTAATTTCGTAAAGATGATAAGAAATTATAATCTAACAAACGAAATGAGAAGTAGGGCTAGCATTAACTTGTAAAACATAATTTCACAGCTTATGTATATTGTAAAATGCTCAAGCCCTCACGCTTAGGAAACTACGTGCTTAGGAGAGTGAAAATAATGCAATATTGATGGCCTTTTAAGTCTCAGCGATATCATACTAATAAGCCCATATTGAGTCTTGTTTGCATTACAACGGTCGAAATTAAAGTGTTAAAACTAGAAGATAAGAAGCTTCCTCCCCAAGTGGTGAGTGTGTGTTGTGTTCGGTCTTATGGCAATGCCTAAACCCTAACATGTATTTGCTTGGTTTCGATTTCAATTTTTTTTTTTCGAGTTCTACAAATGGGAACACGTATTTAAATGTAGCTCTTTTGAGATGGTGGATATTCTTACCTAATCATATAAGCTTGATCGGTAACAAAATCTCATTTTATCGAAACATTTATTTAATGTAGCTCTTTCGAGATGGTGGATGTTTATACATCGGCATGGCGTTGTGTCAACTTATGTGATACATATATAGTAGTCACATATACTGGAACCGAAATATCGTAGGATAGATTGACGGTAAGTTTGAAAATCTTTTCAATCATATGATAATATCGCAACCATATGTCTTAACTCGGTTGCGAACGTCATTGCCTGTGAGTACATTTTGTATGTAAACTAAACAAAACTAGGATACTGTGGACCTGGGTTACCTGATTATTTTATCTAATCTTTAGTAATAAACATTGATAGAAGATTATTTTATCAGTCAGTCGCGTTTCTATTTCACCATGAAAATTATTGGCAATGAAAATAAGATTTATTTATAAAAAAATATATAAAATTTTAAAGATAGGAAATTTATAAAATATATGTAATTCCAGATTTGTTACCATCTTTCTCCTGCTATATACAATACATTGCTGTATACAGCTCATGCACGAAATTTTTTCCAAAAGAGTTGCACATAGAGTCCACATATATTGTTAAACATATTAAGAAAAAAAACTACATAAAGATAAAAATCAAGAGATGTGGTGGTGAATGGATAAAACATTAATTTAAAGATAAACGAGACCATTCATACTCATCGGTAAACAGTTACTGTAATAATTAGTATTGATTTTCTCATTTTTTCATTTTTTTCTCTCCTGCATGACCATCCATTTTTAGCCAACATACATGTTGGAGTACTATAAATAAGCCCAAGCACTTCCTCTATCACTCATCATCATCAACACTTCATCTTTCACTAATCATCCTTAGTCCTCTCAATCACTTCCAGCCTTCAAAATGAGCGCTGGACTAATGGCTTTCTCAAACTACCCTTCTTACAAGAAGTCCAACGAGAAATTTAAGTTCCGTATCAGCGGGGAATTGCTTCTCAACCCAAACGATGTCTTAGTGGGAGAGATGATTGGAGAAGGAGGCCACTCCATCGTCTACAAAGGATTGTTTGTCCCATCTCTCTCTCTTATTTTTTATAATGATGAATTTAACACTAATCCGTTTAATTAAAAGTTATCACTTATTTCGTATGTTCTTTATAATGATTTTATAGGCTCAGAAACCGAGTTCCCGTTGCTGTGAAGATAATGCAACCAAGTGTAAAATCTGCTGTGAGCATTATGGACAAAAAGAAGTTTCAAAATGAAGTTCTGTTACTATCCAAGATGAGACATGCCAACATTGTGAAGGTAAAAAATTAAAAATTTATTAGTTACATATATTGGTGTTTTATCATTGTAATAGTGAGAAATTAAACATGGTTTTTGGTGATGGTATAGTTTGTTGGAGCTTGCATAGAGCCGCAACTGGTGATAGTTACCGAACTCATGGAAGGCGGCACTCTTCAGAGGTTCATGTGGAGTTCTCAGTCGAAACCTCTTGATCTAAAGAAGGCACTGACCTTTGCTTTGGATATTTCTCGAGCCATGGAGTTTTTGCACGCAAAAGGCATCATTCACCGTGATTTAAACCCAAGTAAATATGCTCCAGTTTATACATAAAATCTTGTGAATAGAGAAACAAATTTGAAATTATGGTGTGTTGGTTGGTGTAGCGAATTTGTTGGTAACCGGTGATCACAAGCATGTGAAATTGGCTGATTTTGGAATTGCTAGAGAAGAGAATAAAGATGGCATGACTTGTGAGGCTGGCACTTGTAAATGGATGGCTCCTGAGGTAATGATTCTTTTGAGCTAAATCTTTTATTTCGAAACATATAAAATGATTGATTTTTCTGTTTTTGTAACCGTAGGTAAGTAGTCGTGATGCACTTCAAGTTGAGGAGCCAAAGCACTATGATCATAAAGCGGATGTTTACAGCTTTGCTATAGTTTTTTGGGAGCTGCTTAATGGTGAAGAACCATTCCATGGCGTGCCTAACATTTGTGTTCCCCACCTTGTACAACATGTAAGGTCACAAATCAACTTATAAATCTAAAAAGGGTGAAGAATTATAAATGTTGGATTTGCTTTCCTTACAGGGTGAGAGACCAAGTCTTGCGAATACACCAGAGGAAATGATCCCCATCCTTGAATTATGCTGGGCACAAGATTCGGATGCGCGTCCTGAGTTCAAGGAAATTAGGCTCTTGTTGACAAGCCTGTTAAAAGTTTTGACCTCAGATGGTAGTACTGACACACTACTACTATCGGATGAGGAGGCTTATGACGGTGATATCGATGAGTATTCGGAGACCCCTCCTCAGAATCAAGAGCATTGTTGCAACGTGAACAAACCTAAGGAGAAGAAGAAAGTACTGGTGAAGATGATGCGTCCTTTCGTTAAGATGTTTAGGGCTTGTTACAAGCCATGATCATGTTTTTTGTCCTTTCGTTGTTTTTTTTTGTCCTCCTTGTTTTTTCTTGTTGTAATAAGATTTTTCTTTTAAGAAAAAGCAATGCAATTCTCATTCTTCTTTTCATGGACACTTCAATTCGTTTTCTTTACAGAAAATATATTCTTGTGGTCACCATATATAAGCTGAATAAATCACAAGTTGATACTGGTAAAATTTAACATTTTTCCTGAGAATTGTTAATCATATAGTAAATAACAAAAGCTTGTTAAAGGTACTCAATTGTCTACAAAGGAAGAAGTCCACAATCCTGTGTTATACAGTGGAGTACCTTTTAACAACCCTTTGCTAAGATTTTATTTCAAAACATCTTTCCTCACTCAAAGGAAGAAGTACCATTCAAAGCGCCTCGTTATGTATTCTTTTTCTTGTAAGATAGATAAAATCACAACTCAACATTTATCACTTAACATGAAGATGATTTTACATAGGACCAAGCTTTAGGAATATTGCGGAAATATCCTAAGTATATGACTCAAATGTGAGTTCTGACTTTAAGGGGATTACTATTATCTTAATAAACTTTCTCAGTAACTTCTCCTTAATTATACAATGAATATTATAACGATGAAACAGACTAAAATTGCATATAGTAATAGGTATATTTATTAAACCTTGAAACCAATATTAAGTAGATCGTTTGATGGTGTGATTGGATGAAGTTTACAGTCGGTAGAAAGTTTTTTTTTTTTAAAGGCCTAATTGTGAGTCAATCATTCTGTAGTTTTAGAAAATGAAGTCACAGCCCGAAAAGTTAAGGAAATTATATTGGCTGTGAGAATCAAGTCTTTTTCCCGTTTTACATGTTACAAGTTGGATAGAAACTGAACTCCATAGATTTTTGTTCATGAACTCTTAATTCTTATGGGAGGTGTATTTAACTTGACATTATAGGTGATTTATGTAATATTTATAAATCATATGTTATTCAATCATTGATTTAAAAAAAAAATCTCTTAAAATTAACTGTTATTGAATTAATGATTTAAAAATCTACATTTTTACTGTTATTCAAAATTGTTTATGGATTTAAATTTTAATAATTTGTAGGGATTCTTGAGGATTTGAAAGTATTTCTTTAGTTAAAAATACAGAAATCCAAATCTCATGGTTTTAGATAAGATTTGAAAGAATCTTACAATAAATCATATCAACTTCCCTAAAATCATCAAAATCATTTCAAAACTCATAAAAACTAAAATCACTTAAAATATTAAATTGAATACACTCAATTATCTACAGAAATTGAGTAAAATATATTTTTTCAATTTTAAATAAGTTTAGTTTGCATATAGGATCGACATATATAGTAACAGCTAAATAAAAAGGGGAAAAAATGTAGACATAGATGCAAAAAAAATACTTAAAAGATAAGATTATATGAATATCATGACATGTGGTGATAAACAAATGGAGAAACTTGAATTACAAAAAGAGAAAAGAATCTTTTAAGTAATAGTTTTCATTTTTCCTTCTTTCCCCTTCCAAGTTTGAATTATCAATTATTACATAACAAATAAATATTATATTTTTCTTATTTCCTCTAATCAGACTTTTGGCGTTTAGTAAAGACTAATGAAATTACATGAGTATCCATCCCCCAAACTCTACTATAAATCTATGTAACTCAAGCACTTCTCTTTCACTCTCATCTTCCTCAATCACTCATCACTTCAAATCATCAAAATGAAAGCTCAAATGTTCCAGCGAGCCCCAACAATGTCCACAGCCTGTTCGACGATGCTTTACCCGAACTATCCTTTTCTCATGTCATCGTTTGGCCGCTCAGATGACTGTTGTGAGTCCGACGAGCAATTCAATTTCACTATCAGCAAAGATTTGCTTCTAGATGCTAAGGATGTCTTGATGGGACATATGATTGGAGAAGGAGCCAAGGCCATCGTCTACAAAGGAATGTGAGTTTCACCTCTCTCTCTCTCTCTCTCTCTCTCTCTCTCTCTCTCTCTCTCTCTCTCTAGTCTTGTTAAGATTTTATTCTGTTATAAAATTGTGGAAAACAGTAAGAAATTTGGTGATTTTTCCGTTTTTTTTAGTTTTATAATTTTCATTTCAGGGTTTATTTTATTAATTATTTAATAACTGAAACAACTTTTTTCTCAGACAGTAACTTTAAGTGAATGTTTAGTGTAAAATGACATGAGGCAACCTAAAGACCAATTATATATATATATATATGTTCCACAATTTTGAGTGAATTAATTAATGTGATGTTGCATAGAAATCATTAGTGGAATCATCTTAATTAACAAAGCCCTAAGAATGGATTTTTTCTTTCTTTCTAATCACTATTATTTCATATCTCTTCTCTAATGATTTTTAGATTCAGCATATGCAGATACAAATGTACTGTGGCGGTGAAGGTAGTGCAGCCGTGTGAAACATCTGCTGTAAGCATAGAGGACAAACAACAGTTTCAAAAGGAGTTTCTGTTACTATCCTCGATGGAACATAACAACATTGTGAAGGTAAAAAATGAAAAGTATATTTATATTGGTGCTTTCAATATTAGTTGTATATATAAACTTATAGTAATGAGGAATCAATCATGGCTTTTAATAAATGTATAGTTTTTTGGAGCTTGCATAGAGCCACAATTGATGATAGTTACCGAACTCATGGAAGGCGGCAGTCTTCATAAGTTCATATTGAACTCTCGTTCGAGTCCTCCTAATCTAAAGAAGGCACTAAGCTTTGCTTTGGATATTTCTCGAGCCATGGAGTTTTTGCACTCAAATGGCATCATTCACCGTGATTTAAATCCAAGTAAATATGTTCCATTTTACAATTGATCATGTATTGTAGAATAACGAAACGAATTTAACCAACTGGTCTCTATATTTATGTAGGGAATGTGTTGGTAACAAGTGATATGGAAATGGTAAAATTGGCTGATTTTGGACTTGCAAGAGAATATACTATAGGTGGCATGACTTGTGAGGCTGGCACTTACAGATGGATGGCTCCTGAGGTAATGAACTGATTCTTTCAAGACCTAAATTTTCTTTCTGAAACATATCAATTCATAATTTTATGTTTAATATACACAGGTATGTAGCCGTGAGCCACTCAAATATGGAGAGAAGAAGCACTATCACCACAAAGTTGATGTCTACAGCTTTGCACTAATTTTTTGGGCGTTGCTCACCAATCAAATACCATTCAATGAGATGAATACGACTGCGTCTATTCTCTATTTTGTAAAACAGGTCATTTATTAAATGATACAAATTAACACTTTTAACTTATAACTGAGAGGAGATAAAAATGATGGATCATCTTAATTTCTTCTAGGGCAAGAGACCAAGCCTTAAGAATATTCCAGATGAAATTGTTCCCATCTTGGAATCTTGTTGGGCAGAAGAATCAGAGGCACGTCCTGAGTTTACAGAGATCACTATCTTATTGGAAAAATTGCTAAACGAGTTGAGCTCAGCTGGGACTAGTAATGAAACAGTAATATCAGATGAGGAATCTTATGACGTTGAGATGGGAGATTTGGATACCAATTGTTTGATTCAAAAGGGCTATCGCAGGCTAGAGAAACCTAAGGGGAAGAAGAAGAAGAAAGTGATGAGTAGGATACTTCCTTTCTTCAAGACGTTCTTTTCATCGAAGGGGTGAAATGCACTTTTTGTGTGTTTCCTATAAAGATGAAGAGAATTTTAACTTCATTTGTTGCAAAACCCAGAGAAAGTTGGTAGACTAATTAAGAAAATGATAAAACTGAAGATTTTGTCATGTGTCTGTTTTGTCTTCTTCTTCGTTGGGGGTTTTGTTACTCTTTTATTGTTGTTGTTCTTCTTGTAACCAAAAAAAAAGTAATGCATTCCCATTCTTGTTTTTCATGGAAAATTCAACTATTTATTTTACAACAGAAAACATATCTTTGTGGTTTTAGTAAAATTTAATATTTCAAATTTGAATAATAGTTATAGTAATTTTTAATAAGTGAACCATTGGTGAAATGATAACTACTCACTCTCTTTCACATAGAGTGTCATTCTGGAGAAAAAATCATTCTGGAGAAAAAATTCATTGTTTCACAAAAACTGTGACTTTATATTGCTAATGTGATTTTTTACTCAAAAATTATAATTTACCTTTAACTGAAAGCTCTTTTTATTAAATTTAAATGATAAATTACTCATTATATAAGGGCATATATGTATAATTCAAGTTTTTTTTAATATGTGTGCAATGTGTCAAAATAACATTCTTTGTGAAATAGAAAAAGTGTCAATTTATATTGAGAATCGTCTCTTCCTAGAGTATCTTCTCTCTTTTTCTCTCCAATTTTTTCTTTTTTATTATTATTTTAATTAGACATCTCTAGGTTATATGGAAACAAATAAATGTACGTAGATAGATAATTTTTTAGATAGATAAACAAATACCAAACACTACCTGTCTAATCTTCTTTTAGATAATTTTTTATGTTTTTTGTCCTAACAAATATTTGGATATGTATAAGATATACAATTTGTGTAGGTAAGTCCTAATCTATTCAAAAAGGCTGTAGCAATTTTAGCAAAGATTTAATGTTTTCTTGTATATATAACCTTGATGACCAAATTCTGCAGGATAATATGGATATTTGCAATTCCTACTTGCATTTCTTATCACTATTACATTTTTACAGTTAGGGTCTAGGGTTAGGGTTTATATGTCTTATTTACGGTTAACTTTTAATACTACTAAATTTACGTAATTTTAGAATTACTGTACATGTTTTTAATATACATGTCAATTTTGAAATAATGATGGTTTATTATAGTGTATATAGAGATAGTTTATTTTGAATATGGGATAGCTTGTGTTTCTCTTAGTATTAAAGTATTAATTAAAGCTTTCCTTTGTATCACTTGAATGAAGATATTTTCTCATATTTGTTTCTCTCCGGTTTAGTTAAAGTGTATTTATTTTGGTTGAACTGTCTTGAAATATAAAATAGTAATCTAATTTTAGTCGATCAAAAGCTTTCATTGTAGATCCAAATATTTGAGTTAATATAAGTACTTTGTAGGTAAAATACAATCTATGTGAGAAGGTTATCTCGGTTTACAAAAAAAAAAAAAAAAGAAGGTTAGCTCGATCGTAGCAAGTTCTAATGATTTTTCTTGTATATTAACCTTCCATTGATGATGTCTCACTATTATGTAATTACGTTTAAGATTTAACTTTGTATTTAAGGAGAAGAAGAAGAAGAAAGTGATGAGTAGGATATTTCCTTTCTTCAAGATGTTTTTTACATCGAATGGGTGAAATGCGATTTTTGTGTGTTTTCCAGAAAGATGAAGAGATTTTTTAGCTTCTTTTGTTGCAAAACCCAGAGAAAGTTGGTAGACTAATTAAGAAAATGACAAGACTGAAGATTTTGTCATATGTTTGTTTTGTTAGCGTTTTCACAACTTTTGCAACAATTATTTAAAAGAAGAGCAAAAACAGAGGAGGTTGGTTAAAAAATATGGTTAGAATCTTGATGCAAGCAGGTACAGTCTTTCAGCATACTGTACATCACCACCAAGGTTGATTGCTAGCAGTTGGTTTAGAACTTGTCTGTCAATCCTTTTAATAAGTTGTGCATGTGCATTTGGAGTATTCCCATGACGACGATCCTTCCAAAGGGTGTGGACAGTAATTTGTAGTATATATCGAGCAAGAAACCATGCTATCCCATTTGTCCAATGAGTAGAGACACAGTCAATAATTGCTTGCCAACATGTGGAGTACCGTGTTGTGTAGATGTGCGAAGAGAGATCTTTCCAAATGCCAGTTGCAAAATTGCACTGAGAAAAAAAGGTGATCTCTCGTTTCAACAGCATTATTGCAGAGCAAATAAGTGGCATCAGCTCCCCTATTCCATAACAACATCCTATATTCAGTGGAAAGACGGTTTTGGACGGCTAACAAGACACAAAAAGAGTATTTCGGGGTGGCATATGTGAACCATACACCACTGCTCCAGGGGACTGCAGTAGAAGCTAGTGATTCTAATATTGGTCCATGTATCTCTGGTGGAAAACCGTGGGCGAAACTTGTAACATCCGCGAACCGAAATCTCGATTTGGGAGGTGCATCGATCAATGCACTATGTCTATCGATCGATGCAAGGTCAGTTTTTGCGAAGAAGTTTAAGTTAAACATTGCGTTTTGTGGTTAGGAAAACCCTGGAATTGAGTATAAAAGTAAGAACTCGAGGGTTTGGTCGAGTTTGGGCCGTTTTTGGAGAAAAAGAAAGAGAGAAAGAAGCTCCTAAGTGTTCTTGAGAGATTTGTGACTGTTCTTGGAGATATATATAGTTGGGATCGTTCTGGGAGCTTGCTAGGAGTGTAGATCTACTTGTTTGAGGGTCAGAATCTTCTTGGCAAAGAGTGCATGACCATGGCTTATCTAAGCTTGAGATTCTCTGATTTTCTTGTTTATGTGTTATGTGGTTGATTCTTTGGCTTGTTAGAGTGTTTATGTGTCGCTTGAGGCTTTGAAAAGCTTCTTTGTGGCTTTGGATCGTATTTTGGTGGTGTAGGAACAGAGCTCCGGCGAGGTGCTTTGGGGAAGAAGATGCTCGGCATGTGCGGCGATCGATGCACTTTGTGTGTCGGTCGATACAATGCAAGGACTGCAGGATTTGACCTAGGAGCATCCGTCGATGCCATGTGGAGGCGTCAATCGATGCAACTAGGGATTTCATGCAATGTTGAGCACGCATCGGTTGATGCAGTGTTGGTGTCGGTCGATGTAGGTGAACCTTGCATCGGTCGATGCAAACTTGTGTCGGTCGATGTAACCCTAATTGGTGTCGGTCGATGTAGGTGAACCTTGCATCGGTCTATGCATGGGTTGGTGGCAGTCGATGCAGTTTTTATGGTTTGTTGTTTGGTTATTGATTGTTGTTTGATGGTTAGAAATATCTCAATTGTTTGTGTGTTGGGGTGCAGGTAAAGGCAAAGTGTGATTGTGGAATCAAGGCGATGAAGAAGAGGATGTTCTAGTAGCTCATTGATATGTCGCATGGCTTTTGTTAGGTTGTTAGAGTTGAGTCATCGAATGTTGCTAGGATGCTGATTGTGGTTTATGATTCTGCGGGATTGAGTTATTGAATTATAATTTTATTATTTATTGGTTATAATTTATTGGTTATTGGTTTAATGGTATATGTTGGATATTTTCCGCTGTTTGGTTAGTTGGGGTTAGGTGGTTAGTGGGTAGTAGACCACTAGTTATTTAATTTATTATTTAAAATAAAATAAAAAACAGGTCGAGTCGTTTCAAAACTCATCGTTCTTTCTCCTCCATAGGACTGTGTCTGCTTGTGGCTTTCTAGCAGCCATTGTTTTGCCAGTTCGTCCTCATTTATATGGGTAGCACCATGTCGTCGCCTAAGATGGTTTTTCCCAAGCCTCGGCGACTGATGTAGTTCGGCTAATTCCATGCTGATTATCTCAAGTGTAATAAGTTTTAATGATTTTTCTCATGCTAAACCTTCCATTTATAACAAAATTTTGCGGGATAAAGGATAGTTGCATCTTCCTACTTGTATTTTGGATGTCTCAATATTACGTATTTATGATTTGGGTTAACGGCTTTAAGTTTTATATTTAGTGAATTTCATAGATTTAAATTTACGTAATTAGAATTACATGTTTTGTTTAGATGTGAACTTTGAAAATTTTAAAAAACACTATCCTTTATATATATGTATATCCATTCCTAAAATAAGTATCTATTTAATTTTGGTAGATAAAATGTGTTCATTGCCTATTAAAAAATTTGGATATGTACAGAGCCGAGCCATAGTTAGGGCAAAAAATTAGGGCATCAAATTTTGGAAAAAAATAAAATTATGTTTATCCTTAAAAAGTATGCTAAAATAATTTGTTAACTAGGAAGTAACCCGTGGAAAACCGTGGGCTGAATTTTTTTTAGATGAAATTTTTTAATAGATTATTTCGTTATTATGTTATTTTTAACAGTTTGTGATTAAAAAATCGGTTTGCTTATATTAACATTTTTGTATTTTAAAAATGTTTATTGGAAACCTGTCACTAAACATTTGCATGTAATGAATAAAATTGTTTAAACCTTTGTCAATTAAACGCAATCTTTGCTACAATTGTAAAGAGTAAAAAGATATAACTAACATGTAAAAAGAACAATTAAATATAGCTAATGAAGGTTCCGAAAAACCTCTTCGAAAACAACATTCATTGTTTTTTCTGTGGCTTCCCTTTCTTGTCTGTAATAAGCACTTTCAAGCATTAAATATATTTAAACCTCAACTTAGTTTTATTTTCCTAAAGAACAGTGGCTAAAAGAAAAATATAATTTTTTTAAATAGATAAGATATTATATCTATATCTTTTATTTTTTGTTTATTATTTTTTTAAAATCTAAGCAGTTAAATGGAACTGTTATATATTTTATTCGATTTGATTTTTGATAAAAATTTTAATCCTGGAAAAGTTTAAAATCTTAGATGTTAATTTTTTTTAAGTACGAACTAGTTTTGATTCTAATAGATTTTTTTTTACTTTTCTACAATTTATTTTATTATATGTGTCCCCAATTTTCGTTTTTAATAAATTATATTTATTTAATTAATTAATTAATCTTAATTAAGGTTTTCTAATAGCAATTAAATGTAATTTTTTACACATTTTAAGGTTAGTTTGAGTACTTCCCAATTAATATAGTAGGATAATAGATTAATAGGAAACAAATATTGGGATTTGATATGGGTTTAATTAAGTTATTAAAAAACAATTACTTCAACAATGAAGGTTTTTAAAAAAAAAAAAAAAAACAGTTAGGGTAAACAAACATATATATATCGCTTTCTGTTTCGACTTTCGTTAGTCTCTTTGCCTCTTTTCTGAACAGAACTCAATAAACAAAGTTTTCCTTCGACGTATCTATCTCTCACTAAATCAATTCTATATATTAAGGTAAAATTATTCAAGTTTTTAACGTTTTAATACTATTTAATCTGTTTTCATAAATAGTTTCATCCAAATTATTTTTACATTTGTAAGTAATTGTTGTTTCTTGGAGAAAATTGGTTAGAAAGGTGATTTTGAAAGTTTAGTTAACAAATTTGTGGAAGAAAAGAAATAAGAATGTTTTAGAACTAATTTTTTGTTGGTTTGTTTAGTTATATTGTTTTTGTTTTCGTTCAACAACAATGGTGTTTATTTCTGCACACAATTTTTTTTGTATTGAATTAGGACATTTTTTAAGTCTTTTCTGATATGTATAATATATGTAAACTTTGTAGCAAAGATTTAATGATTTTCTTGTATATATAGCCGTCCATTGATGACAAATTTCTGAAGGAAAATGGATATTTGCATCTTTCTAGTTGCATTTGTGATGTCTCACTATTACTTACAATTAGGGTTTAGGGTTAGGCTTTATATTTCTTAATTAATGTTTAAATTTTAATACTTTTAAATTTACGTAGTTTTAATCAGAGTTACAACAAGTTTTATATATATGTCAATTTTAAAAATGAAGGTGTATTAGAGTGTATAAAGTTGGTTTAGTTCTGGTTATCTATCTTTTTTATAGTTTGGTTTTCACTTAGTATTTAAGCTTTCTCTTGTATTGAATGAAGATAGTTTCTCAAATCTGTTTCTCTCCTGATCAATTTGAGTGTATTTCTTTTAGTTGAGCTGTCTTGGGATTAAAATTTCCATCTTTTCTACATATCCTATTTCCTTAAATAGTAATCTATTTCATGTTGGTGGATCAAAAGCTTTCATTGCAGATCTTAATATTTGAGTGAATATAAGTACTTTGTAGATAAAATCTAATATATTGAAGATGGTTAACTTGATCATAGCAAGTTGTATTAACCTTTCATTGTTGATGTCTCACTATTATGTAATTATGTTTACATTCAACTTTGTATTTACGGTTTAAATTTTCAGAATCTGATTCGAGTAATATTGTAATATTAGAATTATGTAATATATTGATTAAGTATACAATTTAAATAATAACATGCATATTATACATTTACATGAATATGTCTAAATAAGAAGACTAGATGCTACAAACTCTTTCTAATTTAGGTTTTTGTATATATACAATTTAATAGCGTTAATATACAATCTACATGGCTCCATTGCTACATAATATAATGTTATTTTCTGTTTGTAGTCTATTTAAATAGTCTTCCAACCTCGATACTTCTAATCAAATATTTCGATAGGATATCAAGGGAGGTGTTTTGAAACCATGATTTTAGAGAATTTTATGTGATTTAGAAAATTTGGAATTTTGATAGATTTTAGAAAAATTGATATGATTCATAGGTAAAATTCTTTCAAATCCCACCTAAAACCATGAGATTTAGATTTCTATATTTTGATCTAAATAAATCTTCTCAAATCCTCCATAATAATTCCTAAAATTTATTAAATCCAAATCCACAAACTGTTTTAAATACCGATTTTAAAATAGATTTTTAAATCATCAACAGTAGATTTTAATTAACTTTTTAAAATTCATGATTAAATAACATAGGATTTGTAAATTTTACATAAATAATTTAAAATTTCAAGGTGAATACACCTCCTAAGAGTATATGGAACCCCTTGATGCATGTAATTAGTAGATTAGCCAATTAATTTTTTACTTCCGAGTTCAAAGACAAAAAAAACGTCCTTAAAGAGACAACAATAGATTTGTGAATAGAGATGTAGAAGGTTAATTTTACCCTAATATTGGATAATTATATAAGTGCTGTAAAACATTGATGATGAATTTCCGTAACCGGCCCATACACGTCCAAGACCACAAAGCCCATGGACTTGCCTATTTCATATTCCTAGTCGGTTTTGTACTAAGGGTTTATCTATCCCTATATATATGTATTATTCCAATTGAATGATTAAAAAGAAGAAGAGAATACAACTTATCATTTCTCTACTTTCACAACACGTTATCAGCTCGAGTTTGCTCTAAACTCCAACTGAGAAAATCCCTAAAACCCTAAACCGCCGCACATCATCTCTTGTTCGTTCAAAGCTCAGCGGTTGTTCAAATCCGTGACCAGTTCGTGATCAATCTGTGTTCGTGATCAGCTCATCGTGATCGTTACCAGTCTGAGGTTCGTTGCTAGTTCGTGATCAAACTCGAAGGTATATCCGATGTCTTTGCTCCTGGATCAATTCCAGTCAACCCCCAAACGGTGTTAAGGTAAATAAATCGAACCCACCGGACATATACATATCGAACCTGATCTTAAATCTATTAGAACAATAAAATCTGCAATTACATAATCAACAAATCAAAACCCTAAAACCCTAAAACTTTAAAATTTGATTGCTATGAGGTTTTAGGATTGTTTAAAATTGTTTGCAATTAAACTGATTGTGTCTTGTTTAAAATCCGATTGTTATTGATTGCTTGTTTGAAAATTGACTGCATGAAACCTTAAAATCGGAACCCTAGAGAAAAATAGTTTCCTAAAACTTTGTCTTAATCCTAACTAGAATAGGAAATCTTATCTAGAGAAAAGAAAAACTTAATAAAAGGAAATCCCCTAAAATAGAAATTTGCTTGCATGTTTCTCTTGTTCATACTAGATCATAAATTTATCTAGGGTTGTTTTCATGCATAGAATTAACCACGAAATTATGTATAAGGACACGACATGGTTCGGTCTCAAATACCGCATGGCCTAAGACTAAAACGATTACATTGTTCGGTCTCAAATACTGCATGATAATAATCGGGTGCTTATTTTCTATTTTATAGATGGCAAAGATCAACAATCTCCAATATGCTGCCCTTAATGTCTCTGGAGACAACTATTTACAATGGGCATTGGACACTAAGATCAACCTGAAATCAAAGGACATATGCCAATGCATTGAGGATGATAACGATTGCACTAAAAAGAGTAGGTATAAGGTGATCTTGCTAATACGCCACCACCTTGCTGAGAGTCTCAAGAACAAGTATATTACCATTGAGAATCCTCTTGACCTTTGGACAACGTTGAAAAACAGATATGGACACCAAAATACGGTGCTCCTACCAAAGGCTCAATTTGATTGGAAAAATCTAAGGATCCAGGATTTTAAATTCGTGGATGAGTATAATTAGAGCTATTTAAGATAGTCTCGATCTTGAATTTATGTGGTAAGGAGGTTACTGAGCAAGACTTGCTAGAGAAAACATTCTCAACCTTTCACACTAATAACATACTGCTTCAGCAACAGTATCTTGAAAAGGGCTTTAATACATATGCAAGTCTCATCTCTTGTTTGCTACTTGCTGAGCAAAACAATGAGCTATTATTGATGAACAGTGCAATGAGACCTCCTGGTTCTACTCCATTACCAAAAGCCCTCAAGGTTGATATGACCAAGAAAGAGCCTAAAGAACCTAAAGAGACTAAAGAGTCTAACGACGTCCATAGAGGCAGCATCACGACTGTGGCTGTGGTGGAAGAGGACGGGGTGGTCGTGGCAATTACCAAGGAAGCTATTCTGATGGTTTTGGCCATGGAAATCGATCAGACTTCGGTCGTGGTCGAGGTAGAAGCCGCGGAATTTCCAAACCGTAACATAAGGACAAATCCACTTGCCATATATGTGGTATGGAGAATCATTGGATAAAGACATGCAGAACACCTAAGCACCTTGTTGATCTTTATCAAGAGAGTTTGAAAAAGAATCCAGAAGCTAACCTCGTTCATCTCGATGGTGAAGGAGATTGTGACCATGAGAATGATGACCAATTGGATTATGAGACTTCTGATTGTCTAAAAGATGATAATTAAATTTAAAATTGTCTTATTTAAATTTCTATGTTTTATGCTTTGAATTTTATTGGATTATAATTTTGGTTTAAATTCAATTATTTAATTTCCTTCAATATATATATATATATATATTTGTTTGTTTTATTATTTATGTCTAAAACATAATTCTTGTCCATATTAAGAAATGGCTGAGGACAAGAACATACTTGTGGTGGATAGTGGATCAAGCCACACGATTTTGAAAGATAATATATACTTTGTTAATCTCATTATGAAAAATGTCAATATTAGCACAATAGCGGGTATAACAAGTCTAAATGAAGGCTACGGCAAGGCACACATCTTGAAATAAGTGATTTATATTCACCCAGCTCAAAGAGGAGCTTCTTGAGTTTCAAAGATATTCGTTTGAATGGTTTCCATGTTGAAACTAAGGGTGAAGGGAACCAAGAGTTTCCTACACATTACTGAAATCTCCAAAGGATCTAAGAAAATCCTAGAGACTATACCCGCATTATCTACTGGTCTTTACCATGCTAAAATTAATATGATAGAGGCTAATATGGCAAAGAACAAGATGTTCAATGAACAATTCACTTTATGACATGACCGGTTTGGCCATCCTGGTTCTAACATGATGTGTAAGCTGATATTAAATTCAAATTAGCACACTCTTAAAGAGAGACGAGTTATCCCTAAAAATCTCACGTGTGTATCATGTGCACAAGGGAAACTCATTATAAGGCCATCACCAGTAAAAGTCACTAAAGAGACTTTAAATTTTCTAGAAAGGAAACAAAGAGATATATGTGGACCAATACACCCACCTTCTGGGACGTTTAGATAATTTATGGTTCTTATATATGCTCGACCAGATGGTCGCATGTTTGCTTATTATCCACGAGAAACCTAGCCTTTGCTAGATTGTTGGCCCAGATCATACGTCTGCGAGCCCACTTCCAGATTTTTCACTTAAGACTATACGTCTAGATAATGCTGGTTAATTTACATCTCAAGTGTTTAATGATTATTGTATGTCCATGGGGGTAAGTGTGGAACATCCTATGGCACATGTACATACACAGAACGTATTAGCTGAATCCTTCATTAAACGTATTCAATTGATTGCTCGGCCATTACTCATGAGGTCGCAGCTTCCTGTTTCAGCTTGGGGACACGTGGTATTACATGCAGCAGAGCTTATACGCATCAGGCCATCTAGTGAACATAAATGTTTGTCATCCCAATTACTAACGGGTCATGAGCCAGACATATCCTATCTAAAAACATTTGGGTGTGCCGTTTATGTACCTATTCCTCCACCATAGAGAACAAAGATGGGACCTCAAAGGAGGATGTGAATATATGTTGGATATGATTCTCCCACCATTATTAAGTATCTAGAGCCAACTATGGGTTATTTATTTAAGGCTAGATACGCGGATTGTCAGTTTGCTGAATCCGAATTTCCTACATTGGGTGGAGAGACAAACAAGCTGGTCAAAAAGATATCATGGAATCAAACATCCTTAAATTGGAAAGATCCTTGGACTCTAGCATGTGAGGCAGAGGTCCAAAAGATTATACATTTACAAAAGCTAGCTAATCAATTGCCAGATTCCTTTGCTGACCCAAAGAAAGTTACAAAATCGTACATACCAGCTTGTAATGCACCAGTACGTATTGATGTTCAAAAGGAACACAATCAAGTTGCTACAGAGTATAAGACACGTTCAAAACGTGGTAGACCAATAGGTTGCAAAGATAAGAACCCTCAGAATCTAAGAAAGATGCAAATAAAACCGAGGTTAAGGAAACCATAGACATGGCCGCGGCAAAACCTACGGAACCGATTAATGAGGTTTGGGACGCTAAACCTCAAGGTCCTGAAGGTATTGATAATAATGAGATCTCAATATATTATATCATGTCTGGAATTCTATGGAACCGAAAAGATGTCGACATTGATGAAATATTTACTTACAAGGTAACACTTGAAATAAATGAGGATCATGAACCCACGTCTATATTAGAGTGCACTCAAGGAAAAGATTGGTTAAAATGGAAAGAATCCATTGACGTGGAGTTGAATTCATTAAAGAAAATGAACGTGTTTGGTCCAATCTTAAGGACAACATTCGATATAAAGCCTAAATTTGGATAGTGATCCATTCGGTCCAAAGAAAGACGATGAAGAAATTATCGGTCCGGAAGCGACATACCTCAGTGCTATAGGAGCTTTAATGTTCTTGGCTAGCCACACTAGACCAGACATTTGTTTTGCCATAAACCTCCTAGCAAGATTTAGTTCTTGTCCGACCCAAAGGCACTGGAACAGTATCAAACATGTATTACATTACATACAATGAACGCTTGATTTGGGTTTATTTTATATTAACCATAACAAAGAAGGTTTAGTTGGTTTTACTGATGCAGGTTATCTATCGGATCCACATAATGCTAGGTCTCAAACCGGCTATGTGTTTACACACGGTGGTACAGCAATTTCATGGCGTTCAATGAAGCAGACCATTTCGGCTACTTCGTCTAATCATGTAGAAATTTTGGCTATGCATTAGGCAAGTTGTGAGTGTGTTTGGTTGAGGTCAATGACTCAGCACAACTGATCAGATTGTGGTATGGCCGACGACAAGGAACCGACCATCCTGTATGAAGACAATACCGCTTGCATCGCATAGCTCTAGGAAGGTTACATCAAGGGAGATCAGACGAAACACATTTTACCTAAGTTCTTCTTCACACATGAACTACAAAAGGCCGGAGAAGTTCAAGTGGTGCAAGTTCTATCTTGCGACAATTCAGCCGATCTCTTCACCAAGTCATTACCGACATCGACATTCAAGAAGCTCACGCACCAGATTGAGATGCGGAAACTCGAGGATTTTTAGTGATGCTTAGAACAGGGGAGTAATACGTGTTGTACTCTTTTTCCTTCACCATAGTTTTGTCCCAATGGGTTTTCCTGATAAGGTTTTAATGAGGCAGCATCCCCAAACGTATTATGATGATCTCTCAGCATTTGCACGGTTATGTTATCCAAGTGGGAGTGTTGTAAAACATTTATAATGAATTTCCATAACCGGCCCATACATGTATAAAACCACAAAACTCATGAATTTGCCTATTTCATATTTCTAATCGGTTTTGTACTAAACAAATTATTTGTCCTTGTGTATGTATTATTCTGATCGATTGAATGATAAATAAGAAGAAGAGAATACAAATTCTAATTTCTCTATTTTCACGACAATAAGTTATGATAAAAATCTTTCGGTTTTCCAAACCGAGTTTCAAAGTAAATAATCGAATTGACACGTGGGCTTCTTCGTATTTAATTCAGAAGTACTATACTATTATTGTGTTGGAATTTTTTGGCCTACATTGAGATAAATGGGCATTATAAAAATTATGGCTATTTTCATTATTAAATCCGTTTGTATTAAGAGATTTAAATGGGCTATTAGTGTTGTCTTATCGTGATAATAACATGTCACTATATCATATTATCATAATGGACCTACGTACGATACGATTGGCACAGCAAAAAATCTTTTCTCGAATCTATCTTTTTTTCTTTTTACTTTCTGGTATATCGAATATCTAATCAAATCAATGGTCAAAAATCGAAACTTACAACAACAAAAAAAAACATTACAATCATTCGACCAAAATCTAACAAAAAAAAAAAAAAAAAAAAAACAAATGGGACCTTTCAACTATTCAAGATTTGGAAAGAGTTTCTATAAAAAGAAGTAAATCTCATCTCTCTTTACCAATTCCGATTAAGGTAACCAAAGCAACACAATTCCATTTATTGCATTTTTCACGTCATTTATTAGATTAGAGTCAATCATCATCACTCGTCAACATTTGCGTTTAAGAACAAGAAATCAGATGGCTTTAGAGTGTGATTAATTGATTGCAATATATATTAAATATCGAAACCCTTTCTTTCAAAGGGAAGTTTCAACTATTGAACAAGAACATCTAAAAACCCCCACAATTTCTCAAACATATTGATTTACTCTACTTATGATTTTCTTCTACTAATGTCTTTCCCTGAAGAAAACTCTCCTGATTCAAATGCCGTCGCCATGTCAATGCCGCTGCTTCCTCCAACTAGAGCGGATAGTCCATTGATTGGACCATTTCCATTACCAACCGCTCTACCTAATCCGAGAAAGTCTAGTGTCGTTTGTTTCGGACAAAACACGGATGAATTCCACATCATGAGCTCTTTCAAACCCGAGCTGCTTTCGCCTCCGCAAGGCAGTCCTAATCCTAGTCCATGAGGAACTATTGCGTCCATAGAAGATGAACTTGATGAAATTATCCCTAATCCACGAAGCAATGAACCACCTGAAGAAGCTGCTCCCAATTGAGCTGCTTTTTGAAGTAAAGCGGTTGCTGACATCGCGGGCTGAGCTTGGAACCGATTTAACCCGAGAAACGATGATCCATGACCTGTTGAGAGACCCAAAGATGTAGGTTCGATGGACGAAGATGGCGCAAATAGACTCTTTGAAGAAGAAGATGTTGTATATATACTTGGAGAAGCCGTGGAAGATTCAAATAAGCCAGCGAAAACACCGTTGCGTGTAACATTTAAACCGGTCGGTTTTGGAACTTCTTGAACGATATCAGGAGGGGGTTTTGGAGACTCTGTACATCATAAGAGTCATAATAAGTCATTAACATAAAGTTTGGTACTTTTCAATTCCAAAAAAAAATGTAAAAAAAAATGACAAAACAATCATATCTTTGAATTCTTTATCATAAAGAACCAATATAATCAGCCATTGAACAACTACTAAAACTTACCAAACGAATTATGTTCTTAATCAGGTAACAGATAAAATAATACATCACTACGGACAAGACTAGAGAACAACACCTAACTAAACTCCAAGATCACACCGACCATATTAACACAGATTACTACTTTACTATCTTCATTTTAAGCTAAAAACAAAGAAATGTAGCGACAAAAAAAATAACCAAATTTTTTTCCTAATCTAGAACTCTTACAAGAGAGTGTTTACCTGATTGCTTAATGGTTAAAGTCGATGAAGATTTGACTTTAGCAGATTCAGTATCCACCGGAGCAGGAATCGGGTCGCGTACCGGTTTTTTCCGGGTCGAAATTTCTGGACTCTGTTTCTTACTCTGACTATGATTATTACTTCTCGCACTCTCTTCAGCCAAAGCATCACAAAAAGCTCTATGCGTTATAAAACTATCCCTCCTGCAACACAAAAATCACTCAAAAACATTAGATTGAGTTTTTTTTTTTTTTTTTAAATAAATACACGTTTGATGAATACGTTACCTAGAAAAGAGAGTACCACAATCACATTTATACTCTTTAGTACCACAAATCTTGGAGTGAGCTTTCCAATCAGACTGAACAGCATACTTCTTGGAACATTTATCACATTTCCACTTCTTCTCACCGTGTTTCCGACAAAAGTGTTTCTTGATTCCAGTTAGATCTCCTAAAGCACGTGAAGGTTCGTGATGGACACAACTAACTTCAGGACAAACGTAGACTTTTTTCCTCACTTCTTTACTCGACTTCTGTCTAAGCTTCCACGGTAAATTGTGACCACGACGGTGAAGCTGTAAGTTCTGGTCTCTTTGAAACCCTTTGTTACAGATTTCACAAACGAATCTGTTCGTAGCTAGTAGAGTTTTTGGTGATAAAGCTATCACTTCAGACTCTGGATCTGAAAATATAAAAATAAAAAATAACAAAAATTGTAAGTTGTAAATTTGTAATAATAAAAAGATTTGTAATAATAAAAAGTTTGGATTTATTTAGAGTATGATAATAATAATAGTACCAGGCATGCCGGGGAGGTTACGTTTCTTCTTTCCGGTGGAGTTAATAAGTGGGTTTTGGTTTCCGGTAGATGAGATTGAAACACTTGCTTCACCGGAGACTGTAGAGGAGTTATCTAAATCTNTTTTTTTTTTTTTTTGTTATATCGGAAAAAAAATCTCACTTTTGTTGTTTCTTAACTGATTGATTCTTGAATAAATAAATAAAAGTTTTAGAATGAAAAAAAAATGAAATAAATGAAGAAAAATTTCGTCAACCAAGTTTCAACCTTTACGGGGCTTTTAATTATTTTTACTCTTCTCTTTCTAAAATTCTCCTCCGTTGTTCTTCAGCTACCAGTCAATCTGCTTTTCGTAAAAAAAAAAAAATCTCTTTTTTTTTTTTGCTACCTACTTTTTCTGATAACGAACGGATTAAAAATTTAAAGAAACAACAAAGAAAAAACTTTACATTTAAAAAAACTTTCTTTTTACATCAAGACTTGTGGATACTTATCTAATGGCTGAGGAGAGTTTACCGGAGAGAGTTACTACGCCGCCGTCGATCTGGTTTTTTACGAAAGAGACAGTGATGAAATAAGTCGGCTTGTGTGAGATTTTTGGTGTTGAAAGAAAGAAAGAAAAAAAGAAAAGGTTTGGTTCTTCCGAGACAAAGGAGCCTTTTCTTTTTCTTTCCTCTGTTTTTTTCTCTCTATTTCTTATTTCATGTTTGATATTTTTATTAAAAACAAAAATTGGAACTTAGAAAAAAATATCAAAATAAAAAATTGAGCCCATCTAAAAGAAATATTTTGTCGATCATTGTGGGGTTGGAGTGTTTTCAAGTATATCTATCTGATTTTGGACTCCCATGCATTTTTTTATAATATAAAAGATAAAAAATATCAATCTTATTGTCTTTCTCTTTCTCTTAATTATAACAATCTTACTCATTTCTTTTCAAAAAAATTTGAACAACAAAAACTCTATCTAAAAGAAGATAACCTAAGACAGAGGCGATAAAAGAAGATAACCTAATCTGATTCTCTCCGTCTATCGACGGTTTGGTCTCACGCCACCGTTCGAGAATTACTCTTCTTTCTCCCTCTTCTTCCTTTTTAAAATGGTCGACTCAAGCTCAGATCCACTAAATCCGGCTCCAAATGCAGAGATTGAGACCTCAAACATCAGATCCTGATACCATTCCAAATATCAAACGCTCTGGTAGTAGATGCAGTCCCCGCTTTGGGCAACAAGGAAATCAATCCAGCCATAGAAGCCTCCCACAAGGACCCTCAATCAAATAAATCGGTGGAATCAGCTCCAACAATCGATGACACCCAACTCCCGTGGGCTGAGCGATTTAACTCAAATCTTCGAAATCTTAGCAAAGCCGCCCAGCCTAAATACTCAAAAGATGGCACACCACAGGTGCGTGCTCCGGCCTCGGTCATCCTTAAAGCTTCTGAAACTTGGAAGGACCACATAGTGGCTCACTTCCACGGAACTCCACCAACGACAGGGAAAATTTTCGTAGATTTAAATCCCATTTGGGGAAAAGGCGGCAGGATCAACATCCGAAACCTACCAAATGGGCTAGTCCTTATACTCATTCCGTCGGAGCTTACTCGCAAGTGGGTCTTGGAGGTAGGCTGCTGGCAAGCAGGGAACTGCCTCTTCACTGTCACACCATGGTCCCCAACCACTACTCTAACTCCACTCAAGCTCATCTCCCTCCCCATCTGGGTGATCCTCAAAGACGTACCCCCTCAGCTATACTCTCTACCAGGGCTCAGCACAATCGTATCTGGAATAGGTGAGCCACTGCACACGGAAAAACACCAGCTTCCGCCACTAAACAGAGACACAAGAATAAAAGTGGAGATACTCCTCAAGAAAGATCTGCCACAATTTGTTCTTGTCGAAGATGATAATGGCAACGAGATTAAAGTGTGGGTCGAATATCCAAGGCTTCCACCCAAATGCGACTACTGCAAGGAATACGGTCACCTCTACCACCGATGTCCCTCCGCTCCGGACATCAACAGGGCCCCAACACAACCACCAAGGGCACAACCACAGATACAATCTCAGATACAACCCTCAGTTGTTGTCTCAACCTCTCTTAACACAGTCGCTAATATACCACAGGAACCTTCTACCGTTTGGCAACCTAAGAAGCATTTAGTAGCAGGGATCCCAATTCCAGCTCCATCAACACTACCACAGGAGACACAGCAGAAACAGACACGGAGCAGACTGATAGAAACTCCACACAATCATCTGGCTCAGGAGCACCTGCAACATCTACTCACAAGTACCTAGACTCACCGCCAACTGATAGCTCAAATGACTGGCAAGTTGTCAAGAGGCGAAACACACCACCAAAATCGATGCTTTCTGGTGAATCTTCAAGGGGACCGCAACAACAAGAGCCACCCACCAAGAGCTTACCATCGGGGAAGCCTATTAGCTTGAGTGCAACACATCCAGGGGACCTCAAGAACAATGGTACGAAGGCAAGTGCACACCAGAAGCAAAGCAACTATACCATTACCACCAACATTTTAGCCAAACAAGCCAACGTCTCTAAACCAAACAAGAGGAAGGCTCAAAAGAAGAACAAACAGGTCACGAAGGGGTGATCTCCAACCAAGGGACGTCCAAATCTTCATGCTTGAAAGCTCAGCTTTCAACACTTTTTGCCCACCAATGATGATGTCAAAAATTTTTGTTATAATATAAGAGGTTTAAATACAAACCATAGACAGCAGGAGCTTAAGAGATGGGTTCAAACTCATTGACCTTCAATAGGAGGAATTTTGGAGACTCATGTACAACAGGAGAATGCGGAAAGTATAATCACTAGAATTCTACCGGGATGGAGAAGCAATTTCAACTACTTACCAAGCGCGTAGAATGGCAGAATCTGGATCGTTTGGGAACCGTCCCTACAAGTTTTTGTCTACAGCAAAACTGACCAAGTTATAACTTGCGTTGTCTTTGATCACTCTTCGTTGCAAACTTATTCTGTTTCTTTCGTCTACGCCCGTAATTGCATGATCGCAAGAAGGGAGCTTTGGGCAACACTGGGGGATATGCACCAGAACACACTACTTCGAACCTCTCCCTGGCTTGTGGTAGGCGATTTCAACCAAATTCTCCAGGCAAATGAGCACTACTCACTCCACCCATATCCTCTACCTCTACTCGGCATGGCTGAGTTCCAAGGATGCATAGACACTTGTGAGCTGTTAGAACTTCCAAGCAGAGGAGCTTCTCATACATGGTATAACAATCAGCCCACTAATCTGATTACAAGAAAGCTGGACAGAGAACTCATCAATGCAGATTGGCTCAACGTCTTTCCACAATCGAATGCACTGTTTGAAGCTCTAGGCGGATCAGACTATTTGCCTATCCTCGTCGTAACGTCCAACCAAGTTGAGAGGAGGAGGCCCCCTTTCAAGTTCTACAATTACTTCACAACCCATCCTGACTATCCTAACATAGTGGAAACGGCTTGGAGTATCCCGCATACAGGAGGCTCCATCATGTTTGCATTATGCCAGAGGCTCAAAGCAGTAAAGGAAGGCTGCAAAGCTTTAAACAGGACTCACTTCAGTAACATCCAAGCCAGAACAGCGGAGGCCTTTGCCTCACTCACTCAAGTTCAAAACCAGTTGCTAACACACCCGACTCCAGATCTCTTTGAAGAGGAAAAAGCATCCAGAATCAAATGGAGTGTAGTCTCAGCAGCAGAGGAAAACTTTCTGAAGGAAAAATCCAGAGTAAGATGGTGTTTGGAGGGAGATGCTAACACACTTTTCTTCCATAACTCAATACGTTCCCACCAGGCAAGGAATAAGATATCCTCTCTTTTAACTGAGGCTGGAGAGCGCATCACTGACAAGGAGGACCTCAAGAAAATCATAGTCAGCTACTATCAAAGTCTATTGGGATCCAAGAACACCCAGGTGGAGCCACTTTCAGTCCAGGCAATCAAGGATCTCACATCTTACCATTTCCCAGCGGACCTGATCTTTACCTTATCAGCCATCCCTACCCCAGAACAGATCACAAAAACGATATTCTCCCTCCTAAAGAGCAAAGCCCCGGGTCCAGATAGTTTTACAATGGAATTCTTCGTTAACTCATGGGGAACAGTTAGCTCAACAGTGATAGAAGCAGTTATCGAGTTCTTCAAAACCGCCAAGCTCCCTAGGCAAGTCAATGCTACCATTCTAGCTCTTATCCCGAAAACGGTCACTCCTGAGAGGCTCATAGACTTCAGACCAATATCATGTTGCAACACACTATACAAAGTCATTTCGAGGCTCCTAGCAAATCGACTCAAACTCGTCACAAGCTCAGCGGTACAAAACAATCAAGTGGCTTTCATTAGGGGAAGATTACTTTGCGAAAATGTCTTACTAGCCTCAGAGCTGGTAGCGGATTTCAACAAAGAGGGACCAATAACACGGGGATGCCTACAGATTGATATTTCCAAAGCCTTTGATAACGTTGACTAGAGTTTCCTGTCCAATATCCTACATGCGCTCGACCTTCCACCATTGTTCATCAATTGGATTACAGCTTGTTATACTACCCCATCTTACTCAATCAGTTTCAATGGTGAGCTCTGTTATTCACGCTAGTAATGGATATCCTCTCCAAGCAACTAGATGTTGCTGCTATTTCGGGGCGTCTCACTCCACACCCTAAGTGCCTGAACCCTCTAATCACACATCTTAGCTTCGCAGATGACATACTCGTTTTCTTCGATGGTGCTGAAGCCTCACTAGAAGTGATACTCGACATCCTAGCTCAGTTCAAAGCAGCTTCTGGATTGGGAATAAACCTCACAAAATCCTGCCTCTACTTAGACGGAAACAAGAGAGACACTATTCAATAGATGGCTACTACTCACAACCTAACGTACGGATCGTTACCAATGCGATACCTAGGAGTTCCACTGACTCCTAGTAAGCTAAATCTTTCCGACTATCAACCACTGATAGACAAAGTGCAAGGCCGAATCAACGCCTGGATAAATAGGCATCTCTCATTCGCAGGTAGACTTCAATTACTCCAATCAGTCATCAATAGCACGATCAATTTCTGGGCGTCAATTTTCTTATTACCAAACAAGTGTTTAGAGAAATTGGAACAATTGTGCAATGCATTTTTGTGGAACGGTACTGCATCAACGGCCAGAGGTGCAAAGGTTTCCTGGGAGACTGTTTGCTCTCCTAAATCCTCTGGTGGACTTGGTCTCAAAAGACTGGTGGACTGGAATAAAATCTTTGGACTGAAGCTTATATGGCTCCTCTTCTCCCAAGCAGGCTCACTTTGGGTTTCCTGGACAAAGCAGCATCTAATTCGTGGTCGAAGTTACTGGGAAGCTGACTTTAGATCAACGTGTAGCTGGATTTGGAGAAGGCTTGCTAAACTGAGACCACTGGCAAGACCTTTCATCACCTGTACCGTTAACTCTGGTCTAAATGCTCTATTCTGGTACGATAACTGGACAGGACTCGGTCCTCTTCTTGATATACTTGGAGACTCGGGACCAAGGATTACGGGTATTCCCCTGCTAGCTCCAGTCAGTCAAGCAGCCGCTAATGGTGAATGGTCAATCCCGCGAGGACGTCACCCAATTGTCCAACTCTTAAGAACATGCCTACATGCTAAACAGCCACCAAATCCAGATTCTGGTAGCGACCAATTTCACTGGAAGCTACAGCCAGATCGACCACAAGATTCTTTCTCATCGAGGAGAACCTGGAGACATCTGCACCCTGCAGGACCAAGAGTCTCCTGGGCCTCCCAGATTTGGTTCAGAGACAATGTCCCAAAGATGGCCTTCATATCTTGGCTCGCTGTACAGGACAAACTCAACACAAGGGATCGACTGTTACGCTGGAACCTGCCTGTACCGTCCAATTGTTTGCTCTGCCTCAACGGAAATGAATCAAGAAATCACTTGTTCTTTGAGTGCCATTTCTCCTTCAATCTCTGGTCAGGTTTCTTTGCTCACTTCACACCCGCTCCTACCCCAATTTTTGACCAATTTATAAGCTGGGTTAAGAATCCTACCACAAATAGGAAGCTTAACACAGTTTGTAAAATGGTCTTTCAAGCTCTGATGTACTTGATCTGGAAGGAACGCAACTCCCGTCTTCACAGCGACAACTTTCGTCCTGAGCATCAGATACAGAAGGAGATACAACTGCAGCTGCGACGAAGACTACTGGGACTCGACAGAAAGCAAGAAGGATTGCATGCTCAGGAAGTCACTACACAACCCAATTATCTCACCTTATGGTTTACACACTTTCAAGCTCCTTAATTTAGTCTCTATTCGGTATCTATTATCTATTATCTAGTAACTCCTCATGCTGCTATTATAAAATGTAATCTTCTCTAAATGAGTAATCTACCGGTATTTCGTTTAAAAAAACAAAAAATAAATAATAATAATAATTTTACTTATTTGAATTTAAAAATGGATAAAAAAAACTTACAAAAGTTAGTATATAATGTAGTTTTATGTCAATGATTCTTTATTATATCCCTAAGATGTGCTCTAGTGAAATACAATATCTGTTATTCAATAATCATGTCACATATAATCAATTAACCAAGTTACTAATATTACCGTTACTACTACGACAAATTCAAATTTAGGAGTTGTGTATGAAAAATGAAAAGAATAAAAACTAAAATGATGAAATAAGTTGTGTAAGTAAAAACAGAGAATAAGGTAAAAAATATTAATTATCGTTTTTGTCGTTAAGCGAAGACAGTGGAGGATTTACCGTCACGTTGTCGGACCAAACATCTCTGTTTAAAAAGAAAATGTAATTTTCCATAATCGTCGATAAAACAAGAAAAGAGGAGTTAAACAATTTCGGAAAATTACGGTTTATTTTGTCGTCTATCATTGTTATCAAAAAAAAAAAAAAAAACAATTCAGTGTTCTGACTTCTGATTATTATGCTATTACACATTAATGCAATTCATCGCGTGATTTATTGACTTTGACCTTTTTTATAACATGGTTTTGAGTTTTCTGATATAGGGCGTCCTTCGTAAGACAGTGTGAGCCTGTGAGGTGCTAAGATGTAGCCATGGCCCATGTGTATGTATATATATATGTATCTTGTTACTAGGCTCGTTTGGATTCGAACCAGATAACACCCTTTTTTTTACAATTATTATCATCATCCTTGTCGTCATACTAGTATATGTTTACAAGATTAGATTGATTGTATACAAAAGCAAAAATATATCACTTACAGTTACATCCGAAGAGAATTAGTCTCTCACTATATATAAACAACATTATTTAAGGCATGATAGGGTCCCTCGAGAATCCAGAACACTATTTAGCCAGCTTAGAAATTCCATTTCCTACAAAGATAAAGTTTTCACCACTATGACGTGACGACTATCTCTAGCAAAATAATAATTGTTCGCGCGTACATATTACAATTGATGCAATACACATTTAAAACGATAATTAAAATTAGGTTATATAAACCAAAGATTTGCTAAGTTTGCATGCATGGATATCATTGGGCCAAATTCTTGATATCCCGAGCTAGGCCCATTCGAATTACATGTTATGTCAATTTTTTTTAAGAAATCTCACGAAACAAATTTAAACGTTCTTAAGAATCTTATTAATGGTAGGTGATCATGAGATATATAAAAATAAGTTCATAAAATCATATATATAAAAGTAAAGTTTCAGTCAGTCTTTATTGGTCCACTTGGATTTTAACAAAAAAATATTTATATTAAAACACAAATTTAAAAACAATTAATCTTCACATTTAACTCACATAATATAAAACTGAAATCATAGAAATTCTCTCAATAAATTATGCACTAACTTTATTTCTCAACTAAGTTATATTAATCAATTGTATTAAAACAAAACAATAAATTAGAATTATAACTCTCATTTTTCTAAATGTAATTTTCCATCATTTCTCTTCCTATAAATACTCATTATCTTATTCTCTTAGTCTATCACTCTTTCATTCTCCCATCTTCTTCCACTACTCTCAAATCTCTTTTTTTTTTTTTTTTGTTTTGTATTCTTATTGTTGCTGTGTATGGGTTATAAAAATTCAAATCAAATATTATTGTAAAAGCTTAGTTTTAGAGTTTATATGATATGTATATCTTATATATTTATTTTAATCTTTTAAAATGTTTATCTCCATTTTCTATT